>NC_090751.1:16697679-16707679 GCF_036898095.1 Palaemon carinicauda
TTTTTTACTTTTTCCTAATTTTCTTATTTCTTTCGTCCTCTCCATAGGACATTGCCATAAAAACAATTCCCTTAATTTTGGGCTCTCTGGACATGCTCATAAATACACTCCGCTCACAAGCAAAAATCTACATTTGTGAATAAGATTAATTCATTGAACCACAGATAATGTGCCTATTGCACATCTTTCCTGTGGTCTGAAGTTCCCCTTTTATTTTGTATATTACTTTTCTATGTTGCTACAAGATCCTCTGCGGGGCATCCTTTTTCTTGCACGACCCCTTCTGCAAGGTTGCATTCTCGTTCCTGAGGCGACGAGAAGGAGAGCAGTACATGAAGAAGATGAAAAAAGAACCCGGAGTCCTTAATCTAATTATGACGTCATGTTCAGGTGTTGACGTTCATCGCGATAAATAGCTTAGAAATTAAGAGTTGACGATTGATAATGGAAGACTTGGTGATTTTGAACGATGCAACTGTAAAGTAACGGGTATGCTGTTACAAATTAATTATCGTTATCTTTATATTATTAACATTGAAGGAAAGGAAGATGATGTCATTTCATCAAGAGTGGCACTCGAGGTCGAGAATGCACATGAAAAAAAGGGAAAAGTGTTCACGATCGGAAAGTGCAGATGCGTGGGATAGTGGTCAGGAACCTTCGAAGAATGTTCCTCTCATCATCGTTTCCTTATTGGGAAATTGGGGTGATTAGCGCTCTCCAATGTCGATAAGTAAATATGATTTTTCCCTTTTGAACTGAAGATTGTCAGTGGTCTTAGCGTGCGTGGAGATGATTACTGCTTTCAGTGTTTGTTTTCTTTTTTTTTTTTTTTCGCTAAAAGGTTTGGCTATGTTATCTCCATTTTAATCAGCCATGAAGTGGGATGCCCAAACAAGTGTTGCGTATTGCAAATTACCTTGCCCCGAAGCAGGTGTGTCCGTGGCCACAGTTTTTTTTTTTTTTAATGGATTTTTCGATGAGTTGGCCTCGCTTAAGAATTACCAATCCTCACATTTCATTTACTTAATTGATTTTGCACGGTTTTGGCATGCAATTTTCCGTTTTGATTATTAATTAGAGTATTTGTTTATATAAATATTCACAATCAGGTAAATAGTATTTCATTTTGCAGTTAGAAAAGTAATAATTGATTTTAATTACGGTAGCTGTTTTCCGAGTACGTAGTAATGGTTGAACGTTTTATAATCTCTCTCTCTCTCTCTCTCTCTCTCTCTCTCTCTCTCTCTCTCAACGAATTAGACTAGCCTTTATTTCTATATCTTCGGTTTCTGCATGGTTATTCGGCCAATCTTAAGACTAGTAGTTGCAAGGAAAATTATTTATTTTATGTGAAGTTATTATATGACAAGTAACGATGTTTTTTAAAGGAGCCTTTGCTATTTTGTATCATGTAATAATGTTTTAACAACCTAGCTTTCTTCCACTTGATCTGCATAGCTTTTAAGCTACTTTCAAATCTACTTCACATACCCAGAGGTTCTCGACGTGTAGGTTGTATTATCTGTAACCACAAATCTCTTACTGTATTAGTCACGTTTTCAATACATAATTGACATTTTGCTAAAATATAAAGCTTACGCGAATTAGATCAGGCCTCTTTTTTTTTTTTTTTTTTTTTTTTTTTTGTAGGTGCAACTGCAGTTTAGAGAAATGAAGATGATCGCTTATTAAAATAACGATTTAGTTTGTAATAAATGATATAATGGGTATCGCGATCCAGTTCTATAACTGGTTTTGCAGGTATTGTGAAAATTTGATAGGGAATGCCAAATTTATGATAGAATAAATTCTATATAAGTACTCATGGTAGTTTTCTGAAAGGTGAATTTTAAGTATTTGACTCTTTATATTTATATTTTATGGATTAGAATAAACAAATATATACAAACAAGTAAATATACTTAAATATTTGTATATATGGTGTATATATAGTCAGGATTTTCATCTAAATGTTTTTTTTTACTTAATTTACTTGTCTAGAGAGCCAACTTTATACATCTAATTTCCCTAAAGGATTAACTGCTTTTTTTTTTACCAAGAAAGAATCTCTCTCTCTCTCTCTCTCTCTCTCTCTCTCTCTCTCTCTCTTAAATTTAACTTTATACATCTAATTTTCCTAAAGGATTAACTGCTTTTTTACCAAGAAAGAATTTCTCTCTCTCTCTCTCTCTCTCTCTCTCTCTCTCTCTCTCTCTCTCTTAAATTTAACTTTATACATCTAATTTCCCCAAAGGATTAACTGCTTTTTTACCAAGAAAGAATCTCTCTCTCTCTCTCTCTCTCTCTCTCTCTCTCTCTCTCTCTCTTAAATTTAGCTTACAAGGTTTTTATTCTTTAATGTTAATTTTTTTTGCCATCTTAAACGGCAATGATTCTTCTCACCCTCAGTGTATATACTGATGTAATTGCGTGGAAAAGATACTTGAGATAAGTGTGGACGCACAAATAATTTTTTAGC
This sequence comes from Palaemon carinicauda, assembly GCF_036898095.1. Lineage (NCBI taxonomy): Eukaryota > Metazoa > Arthropoda > Malacostraca > Decapoda > Palaemonidae > Palaemon > Palaemon carinicauda. The sequence continues at coordinate 16,700,162 of NC_090751.1, forward strand.
TACGGAAGATTTAATTCGAAAAAAGTATTAATTATAGTAAGAATTATTGTTAATTCTTACTTCAAGGTTTTATGTCTGATCTTTTATTCCTAATTTTCATGATTTGTTTTTTTTAACACTTCTTTCTATTTTCTTTTGCGGTTTTTTAGGAATATAAAGTTTAGTGGCTTACGCTTCTTTCATATTTGATTTCGCACCTAGTGTTCACCGTGTGTAATCATTTGCTTCATTTACTGTTATTCTTCCTTCTTCACTTGTGTAATCATTACTGGGTGCCTAATCTATCCACTCAAGGTTAACTCACAAAGGGAAAAAAAATGTCTTTGAGCAAATGATATACATAACATATTTTATGGTTCTTTGGTCATGTCAAGAGATTTTAACAATGGAAATTGTAATTGGATGTTTTTATTATTGCTTAAACAAATAAGTATTTCAACCAGATTTTCTTTTGCAGATTTCCATCCTTCAGAAATGCTTAGAATTATTTATGCTTCCTTAGTAATTATTAATATGATGCAAGAATGACTTACTCCTGGTTTAAAATTTCACTATTGCTGAAAGAAATGTCTCTTTTTGTGTAGAAATCTTTAAATTCAACCCGAGTTCTATTCTTCGACGAGGTCAGCCTCCGATGAACCATCCCCGAGGGACCAGCAGCCCTTGTTCATTTTCTCTCGAATTATTGGGAGACGTTAGTGCCTGCATAATTGCGCTGGGGAGGGCATTTCCTGCTCCTAATAAGGGTTTACTTTTTATAGGCATGTCATTTTTTAAGTAGATCAGCATCCAGGGGTACTTGTTATATTACCTTGCTACTCTCTACACAGTGTACCATTTTATAGGCATGTCATTTTTTAAGTAGATCAGCATCCAGGGGTACTTGTTATATGGCCTTGCTACTCTCTACACAGTGTACCATTTTATAGGCATGTCATTTTTTAAGTAGATCAGCATCCAGGGGTACTTGTTATATGGCCTTGCTACTCTCTACACAGTGTACCATTTTATAGGCATGTCATTTTTTAAGTAGATCAGCATCCAGGGGTACTTGTTATATGGCCTTGCTACTCTCTACACAGTGTACCATTTTATAGGCATGTCATTTTTTAAGTAGATCAGCATCCAGGGGTACTCGATATATGGCCTTGCTACTCTCTACACAGTGTACCATACTTACGGGTCACTTTTGAGAAAAGCCCTGTTTAATCTAAGTATTATAGTCTTTAGTTCTAAAAGAGTGAAGATACGAGTCTTCCCATTTTTTAGTTACACATTTTCTATTCTTGGTTGCCTTCTGTTTTTACGTACTTCTGGAAGTATTGTATACTAAAAAGTTGTGGCGTTTAGCGTGTTATTCGTGATTTTTAGCCAGATATGAATAATAATGAAGATTAATGACGTTAGTCTCTTTTACGTGATAAGAATTTCATTCACATTTTAAGTAATAAATGTGCTTTAAAGACATGTTCTAGGTGCTCATGTTTTGAGTGATAGCCGACACTAATAGTCTAATAGCGACGCCTTGTGATCAAGTGAACATTTTGAATAATAGATAAAACTATCCTAGCAGACCTGCTCCATAGATAACATAAAATTGTTATCACCGACTTGCTCCTTATAAATTTATCCTTATTGACATTAACAACAAATACCAATGTTCCAAGAGGTTCGGTTTTCTTAAATTTATACATATATTCGATAATGAATAATAGCAAGCCTTTCAAAAGATGATCCCTGAAATTTCGTCCTAGATGTGAAAGTGTACCAAGTTACACTGAAAAAAATAATTCTAGCTACCCATTAGGTTTTTTTTTGAAATGGGTCCCTCAATATTATGCTAATTGTGCAGTGACCAACGCTGGCAGCATTTCATGTAGTAATCTGTGTACATATGCTGCTCTGGGGTTGGTTTTCCTTTTGACCAGCTAATGATAAAGATAATTATGGGATGTGAATTGTGCATCTTGGCAATTGCAGTAGCTCAGAGGTATTTTCGAAGACTTGCTTTGGCCTTTTTGGGAAAGCCAGTTGAAAGTGAGTCATCTCTCTCTCTCTCTCTCTCTCTCTCTCTCTCTCTCTCTCATTCTCATGTTTTGTGGGTTACTAAGCCTGCGAGGATCGGAATATTTTAAATTTTATACTGTATTTGTAATGTTACTAGTTTTATTTCCTCCTTGAAAATATCTTATCTCTTGCGTCTTAACATAATTGTGATTCAAGTTCTGTGATATTCTGGCATTTGCTGTAAAAGCTTCTTTCAGAAAGTCATTACTTCCGTCGAAAGATGAATGATTTGGCCACTTAGCCCTAGTCATTCCTTGTCCCAAAATTTTCCCCTCTGTAAATAAAGTAATGGCAGTCTTAGGACGGAATTACCATTATTCCCAGCTCGATTTCTAATAATCATGGTTATTCTGAGTAGTATTTATAGGTGGTACAGTGTGTGGGAGATGTATTTCAATTAGGGTGTCAGTAGTGATTGTGATCATTTGTAGAGAAAGAATTTTAAAATTGCTTTGGAACGCCCCTGACTTTTCCTTCTATTCTGCCGTTTTCGTCATCAAATGATTAACTTTTTTTTTTACAAAAAGAATTCTCTCTCTCTCTCTCTCTCTCTCTCTCTCTCTCTCTCTCTCTCTCTCTCTCAAATTTAGCTTACAAGGTTTTTACTTCTCGATGTTAATTTCTTCGTCATCTTAAACGGCAATGATTCTATGCCACCTTCAGTTGTTTGAGTGATTAACATAATGGAACACAAGTTCTTGTTGTTGTAACGACTTTATATAATTTTGAAAATCATCTCGGAGGATGACTCGCTTTCGATTAATCGTGATGATGCTATGTTTGTCTAATTCTTTCAGTGTAAAACTCACGATATGGTAAATGAGAACATACAAAAGAGATGACATCGCGATTTACTGTCTGACCCGTAAAGTGGTGCAACACATACTGTACAGAATTTCATTGCATAATTACACTTGGGTGAGCTAAGGCCAAAAGCTTACTGAAGTCTCATTTCTTGGAAGGAATTTATTGTCTTGGAGAATATCCCAGAAGAAAAGTCTGTACGATACTCCATTTGGACGACTCAGTGACCCACATCCTGGGAAGAGTAAATTTGTTAGGGAGACTCCTATGGATGGAGTGAATGACCCAAATCAATCCTTAATTCATCTGCACAACCTTTGGGGTCATCCGTTTCAGAGGGAAGGGTTCCAAGCAACCTTTTGATTTTCTAGCGTGATGAGAGATTTTCTGCTTCTCGTAAGGGAAAGGTAGCGTAGTGTTTGAATGTAATAAAAATAGTTATACTATAAATTGATTTTTGGAAATTGCGTTACATAGCTGTGTATCCATATTTTATATTAAGACGGCAGTATAAGTGTTTCGAGACGGAAAGTCCCACGCTAAGGAACGTTACGTGCCTCTCTAGAGCTCGGACCTTAGTATTATCATTTCTCATTGTCATATAGAGGCCTGGGGTGAAAGAAGCTGACCTGTCTGGATGACAACACGTCTTAGTGGAGTTTATCTCTCATAGACAGTACCTCATATACACCATCTCGTAGGGTGTTGGTAGTGCAGTCTGTGCACATCAAGTGGTGTACTATAGGCATTAAAAAGATGTTTGCAACATCCTTAGCTAGTAGTAGTAGTAGTAGTAGTAGTAGTAGTAGTAGTAGTAGTAGTAGTAGTAGTAGTAGAAGTAATAATAATTATAATAATAATAATAATAATAATAATAATCCTGTCAGCCTGCTTCAATACCTTCGTTCTAGCTTCTTACTTCCATTTTGCTGTCCAACCTCTTAACTTTTCCTTTATACTGGAGCTGGACCTGTTAGCCCAAATTCATAAATACAATCGAATCCTCTAAAATTTCAATAAGTATGTCAATACCCATTGGTAAGGGTAGAAGAGACTTTTCAGCTATGGTAAGCAGCTCTTCTAGGAGAAGGACACTCCAAAATCAAACCATTGTTCTCTAGTCTTGGGCAGTGCCATAACCTCTCTACCATGGTCTTCCACTGTCTTGGGTTAGAGTTCTCTTGCTTGAGGGTACACTCGGGCAAACTTCTATCTAGTTTCTCTTCCTCATGTTTTGTTAAATTTTTTTTTTATAGTTTTTATAGGAAATATTTATTTTAATGTTGTTACTATACTTTAAATATTTTATTTTTCTTTATTTCCTTTCTTCACTGGGTTATTTTCCCTTTTGGGGCCCCTGGGCTTATAGTATCCTGCCTCTCCAACTAGGGTTGTAGCTTACATTTAATAATGATAATGATAATAATTATTGAGATTCATAACTATATGTATATTAACGTAACCAGGAGCTTCTTTTAATGATATGGGCGTCTATGACCCACATGGGTATCATGGTTCTTTAGGTTTTCAATACGGTATTGATTATAGCTCCATTGTCTAAGTAGGTTTTCGTTTTGCTATTTGAGTAACTGTACTATTTTTTTTTAGGGGGGTCTAAATTGATAACTTGACATTACGCCTCAAACCTCGACTGCTTTAAATGTGGATACAATTAAATTTATAAGAAATTCACAAAAAAAAAAAAAATATACTTGTATTAGTGAACTAGTCCCGTCGCATTATTTACATAAGAATCACTAGTAAACTGGTACATAATTACCCTCTTATCAAGTAACCTACCCCACCTTAATCGCTCATTACGCTAGTTAAAATATTTTTGATAATTCTGAAGATAATACTGAGCAACTTTTGAAGGACGCTCTTAAACGGATCATATGGTGCAACATCAAAACTATTTGCTTTCTTCTGAAAATGATGGACACGTATTGAGAAAAAGAAACAACAATATTTTTATTATTATATGATTTACACTTTATTTCTATCCCAAATCTCCAGAAACGTCATTTTTAAAACCAGATACGATTTATATTTTAATGATGCAGTTGCTTACATCATATCGTGAAGTGAATAATAGAACTGAATTTTTATAAAAATTATCGTCCAAACTTGGTAGCGTAAGGGAAAGCTTTTAATGAGCAGTAGTGTCAGCGTTTTTCTTCGGCTGCATTTTATCTTGTCAGCTTTTAACGTTTTACAACGCGTTTATCAAGCCTTTTAATTCCTGACCATTTTACTTTAGGCAGGGACCCCATGCAGGCCTCGCTTAGGCGCAAAAATAGTCCCTATGAATAGAAATAAAAACTAAAAACGTTCGATTCAAGTGAATGGATATCTACATGAAAACTGGATGCGAAAATCGCCAAAGGAAATATAACGTCGACATGTTTTAAACCGGTTCTTGAGTGAGAAAAGTAGTGGGTATCATTGGAGTGCCTTGATTTATAACTGCTAGGTGGGAACGTTTCCATAGAGAAATTATTTCGAGATGCATTTCCTTTTGACCAGGAGGCACAATAGGAATATTTCAAGTTATATATTAATTTCGTTTAGTGGTGGTGACCTAGATAACAAAGATGGTATGCAGTATGAAAAGATTAATTTCATAAGAGTAGGAGAGTAGTTGTGTATTTAGATTTAATTGTTTACTTTCTCTGATAGTTGAAATCTTCATAAAATATCAACTCACACTTTTGTAGGGTTCAATACGAAATTTGAATTTATGACACGTTATGAAAAAGTGTCCGAAAGAGAGAGATTTTATCTTTTGTGTATTGTTTTGAATTTAAATCGATTTAGTTTTAGTTGGAACCATGTATCATAGAATATGATAGAGCTTGACCAATTTGGCAGCATAAAACTCACTAATTTCATCAATTTACAATTTAAAGTTATCTAGGTTCGTCAGTGAATCCCTGCTACAGTACTCCTCTGTAACAAGTTTAACAAGCATATAAAATTCATGTAAAGTTGGAACAAAATGACCGAATAGAAAATGTCTATTCATTAAAGTTCTAAAAACATTTTTATTTTTTATAATGTTCGTTTTTCTTACTTGTATGATTTCCACTTTCAATGTGTTTTAAAACAACGATGCTCCAAATATGTATTTTTTCAATCATCATCGTTATCATCATCATCTCTATCTCTTCCGACGCCTATTGACGCAAAGGGCCTTGGTTAGATTTCGCCAGTCGTCTCTATCTTGAGCTGTTAAATCATTACTTATTCATTCATCATATCATACTTCACGTTTCATAGTCCTCAGCCATGTAGGCCTGGGTCTTCCAATTCTTCTAGTGCCTTGTGGAGCCCAATTGAAAGTTTGGTGAACTAATCTCTCTAGGGGAGTGCGAAGATGCGCATGCCCAAATCATCTGCATCTAACTTATGGCACTTAAGTAATATATCTTATAGTTTCATTTTTAATCCTGCCCTGCCCTTGAACTCCCAATATCCTTCTGAGGGCTTTGTTCTCAAAGCTACAAAATCTGTTGGATATAGTTTCAATTTCATACCACGACTCATGACCATACATTAACACCAATCTCACTAAACTGATATATAGCCTGATTTTTAAATGTAATTTCAGGCGATTTCATTTCCAAATTTTACTTAACCTAGCCAGTATCTGTTTTTTTTTCTTAATCTCACTAAACTCAAATTATAAAGATCCTGTATAAGAGATCATTGTTCCCAAATATTTAGATGATACCACCCCATTAATCCTTACTCCTTCCATTAATGATATTTCATCTTCCATTGCATATTCTCTTCTCATCATCTCTGTCTTTCTTTTATTTATCTTGAGCCCAACCTCATATGATATTTCATACTTTCTGGTAAGCAAGCTTTGCCAGTCCTGTGGTGTTCTGCTAATAAAGACAGCGTCATCAGCATACTCTAGGTCAATTAATTTCCTGTAAACAATCCAGTCCAATCTTTCTACATCATCCGTAACAGTCCTATGCATTACAAAATCCATGAGGAGGACAAACAACATAGGTGACAACACAGTCCCTTGAAGTGCTCCACTGTTCACTGAAAATTCGTTTGATAGGGCTCCACTAACATCAACTTTGCACTTGCTATGGTCATGAAGAGACTTAATCATATCTACATATTTAAGAGGGACTCCATAAATGTCATCAAAAGCGCATTTCTATATTCTACACAATGCTGTACCATGTCTTAAAATGAAAATTTGGTCAGTACAACTTCTACATTTTCGAAATCCTGTAAATCCTCTTGTTCATCTCAGCTTTTCATCAATCTTTCTTTCCAGTTTCTTTAGACTGACCATACTTTATATTTTCATGACAACTGATGTAAGTGTGATGCCTCTGTCACTTTTTCAATATGTAATTCAAAATGTAAATTTTTTTTAGAATGCTCATTCTTCAATTACTATTTTTTTATGTGATTAAAAGGGCATAAGAATTATGCTTAAACCTTTCAAAATCGCAACAGCGTTTGATATAACTGAATAGAAGGAAAAATGGAATTGGCGATAACAGAGTTTTATTTCAGAGAAGAAAAATATTGTTTGCATGCTTCTAATATTACTTTGGTTCACATTTTATTGGTTTGAGTAATATAGGTTTTTAGTTATCCTTTCTTTAAAAGTAA
>NC_090751.1:16710179-16725179 GCF_036898095.1 Palaemon carinicauda
TTTTTTTTTTTTTTTTTTACGCTTTAGCTCACTTGCTTCTGTTTTTCCGTTATGTAGGCTTATTAATTTATTCAAAACAGTACTTTCTTTATGACACTAAACAGTTGAAACCCATACATGACCAGATTTAGGTCACGATCCATCTCTGTGATTAATGTTAAAAAGAAAAAGCCCTTTTCTCATTTTTTAGGCGCTTCCACTTTCTGCAGTTTGAGGTGCCCTTTGAACTCCCTGTTTGAATTGATTTGACGTGAACAGATTGTTCGGTGTGATAAAAACTACATCTCCTGACCCTAGCATTCTTTAGTTGAATAGGTCAGAGACCATTTTAAAAACAATTGCTTGAAGGGCTTCAAGTGGTTGGAATAGTGGTTTTGCATTCACTACATTGCAATGTATGCTATACACTAAAGTTGATTATTATTATTATTATTATTATTATTATTATTATTATTATTATTATTATTATTATTATTGTTGTTGTTGTTGTTGTTGTTGTTGTTGTTGTTGTTGTTGTTGATGTTATTTTACTCTGCAAACCACGGAATTTATACTACGTTTTGAAATATGTTACTTTGGCTAGCAGTTTACATTTTTTTTTACTTAAGGCCGTTTTATTATTATTATTATTATTATTATTATTATCATTATTATCAATATTATTATTATTATTATTATTATTATTATTATTATTATTATTATTTTGATGATGGCTCTAATCGTCTTGAAATTTACTCGCACCACTGACTTTGATGCTAACAAAAGAAACTCTCCTCTATTTTCATTTATTCGTGAATTTAAGATTGACGTCTGTGATGGGATTATGCTGAGAAGTCTTGTTTTTCATGTTTGCCAGCGGTCATGCAGTGAGCAGGTCATGCAATCGCTGAAAGGGAAATCTTTAAAGAGTTTTCCCCACTTCTTGATCATAATTTAAGCTCTGCAGATAATCGTGTAAAGAGATCATCGCGTTGGAAGTGGAAGATCAATAACCTCCGCTTTATGTACCATTGACCATTGAAACGTGATCATAATTCCAGTGATTAATGCAATGCTGGACCAATGGAGATTAGAATTTCTATTGCAATGAAATATACGTAATGAGATTAGTCTTTAATATTGTAGCATTGCCTTTTTTGGGGGATTTTTGTTGAGGTGGAGATTAAGAATCCTTAAGAATTAGATAAGAGAAAGTTGTCTTGAATTACTCGGTGGCACGAGTACATTGTACCGAGGATTGAATTCATGCTGGCAATCTTTTCTTAAAAGGAAATCTGGAATGATCTTTGTTTAAATAGAGTGAGATTTTACTCATGATTTTATTGGTTTTATTTTTTTGTAGCTAACCACTCTGTATTAACTAATCTTCATTATAATAATATTAAGTAATTTTTTCTATGATTCCTATATTCTTCCCTTATTTAAAAATCTGATAAGTTGCATTAAGTTTAATTCCCAACTTGTTTTAGTTATTTACATTCTTGCTTATTTTCTTTAGATTTGCGCCAGCAGAGAACAGTATATTGGGGATGAGTCATCCAATGAATATTTCAAGATTAGTTGTGCGAGTCTCACGATGAATAAATAAAGAAATAGAACTTTTTATTATTGTATTTTCCTATTTTTTTTATTCATTATCTTCCAATTTTTGAAGTAATAATAGATTTCGTGAATAGCTGTCTTAACTTTCTTGCTGCATCAAACAACATTGCAGGTATGACGCAATGTCAGTAATCATATACCAGAGGCTTGACAGCTCTGAGAGTTGTTCTCAGTTAGCGGTTCTCGGATAGAATTTACGCCATGCCCTTGATTGTATGTATCAACTTGTGATAGTAATGCTGAAATAGAAGCTTTCAGCTGGATTTACTTTCTTTATATTAGGAAAATCTCCTTTTTTTTCGGAGCTTGTTCCTCGTCGATTACGTACTGAAAGAAAAGAAATATTTAAATCAACATACTCCGTTTTTATCATAGATTTTACTTTTGTTTCACGTTTCTCTCATAATTCAAGGCATGTTTTGGAAAAGGATGTGATGATTATGTGCTTATGTTGCAATGTTAAAAAAAGAAAAAAAAAAAAAAACCGTCTGGTTTTAGTGTCCTGTTGTTAAAAATTGTAAAAGTATAGGATGTTAGTGGTATGGTGCAGAAAGTGTGAATAAGATCGAGTATTTTGATGCTAATGTTGAAATAGAAAAATTTACGATTTAGTTTCCAGGTAATTGTGTTGTGATGTTAATGCTATTAAAAACTTATTAATAGTGTTTTGATGTTGAAGAACTTAATAATAATAATAAAGTTTGGTAATGATTAAGAACATGTTTATATTCTGGTATTGAAAGACAAATATGTTATTTTACTATGGGTTGCTCTTAAGACTAAGAAAACGTGCTAGAATAAGACCAGTATAATCTAAGACAACAATTTCGTAGGGGAGTAAAGCAGTCGGCGTATCTCTTGCGGTGCACTGTAGGCATTACTTATGGGTCTTTGCAGCGTTCCATCGGATTTAGCTGCTATTGATTTTCCTCCGTTGTTGCTTTCTTCCATTTTAGTGTGCTGCCCAACCTCTTCTGACTCTTACATCAAAGTGTAACTAGTGCTTTACACTAAATGTACTTGGTCGCTGCTGGACTCACAGGCCCCAGCACCGTGTTACATAGACCAAATCCATAAATATATCTACGACAGCAACAGCTGAATGTTATTGAAGTTATTAGATTAGTCTGTCCTTTTACCTGAAAGGGATTTAATTCATCCATGGAAAAAATTAGTAATTCTTAAAGGACTTGGTGTTGTCCTTCAGTTAAAAAAGTAAGCGTACAATCGGTGATTCCTAGTTTTAATTGCACCTATGCTTGGCAGTGAAAATGAAAGTTATGAGTAGTTGAGAAAACATGCATGTTCAGATTAAGAGGAGTTTGCTCAATTTGAAGGTTGATTGAGGGATGCAGTGCATTTAGTGTGAGAGATAGAGCAGTTCCAAGTTTTGGATTAAAGTTCCAAAGGCCTATACTGTAGGGAGCAGGCTAAGGATTCGTCTTTTACTCAATGCTCTGCTAATATTTCCAATATTCTGCTAATTACAGAGGTAGCCAAGTGTCAGTATGTGATCAATGACTGTAGTTTCTTCAGGGTGGGTGGGTTCCATTGTATCGTTGCTGGTGGTTATCGTTCTGATGTTGAATTAATAAAATTCACGATATAACGGTTTTGATGCGTCAAGGTCAAAGAGTGACCTGGTCTGCTTAGTCTTATACCTAGGAGGTTTGAGGTCAGTCCTGCAGGCACAAAAATTTTCAACATTCCATAAGGCGGAAGCTTTGCATAGTGGAATCACTTAGATGGTGTGAAACACGTATGTAATAGAATTTTGTTTAAGTATTTGTTGTTGCTTTCAATTATTCCATTACATAACACCGTTCTCAGCGATATGAAATGACGTTCAGTTTTTCAAACCATCATGTACCCAATTCCTCATCTCTGTAATCCTATGCAAAAATCGTGGTCTTCGAAAAGAGTGCTTAACCTCAATGATATGGTATTGATCATGCAATATGAAAATCGGGAAGCTGTAGCACGATTGATGGGAGAGATTAGATCGTGTGTTCTAAAACACTTTGAATGTGTTGCATACTTATATGATATTGATGATGAGAGAGAGGTATGCATTGTTTGGCAAAAGATAAATCTTCCACCTCCATTGCAAAGTCTTGACAGGACATGCAAATCCTTTTTTTTTAAGCATCTTGGTTATATGTTATATATTGTTGTGTTGTTGACACGTAATCGATTACCACGATATTTCCCAATTAATCGTAAATTTTGGAAAACCTGTTCTATTGAATACAATCTTTTTGTTTGCATCCAATAAAATGTTTTGTCATTGAAATTTCAGCTCGAGTTCCACTTCATTCCATCACTCTTCAAGAGTCAGCTCTTTAGCGATGTTGAGCTACACAAGAATATGTACGGTTAAAAGAATATGGTTAAGAGTATGATTTTAAACTGCCATTTTTTTATATATGAGTAATTGCTTCCAACGTCGGAGTTAAAATTGGTTTGAATTAGCAGTCTATTTGATTTTGTCTCCTTTTTATAAATTGTCTGTAATCAAGTCATCTAATCTAATGCATATCAATACGTTAAATGTAGTATTATTGCAAGTAATTTTTCCCTAGATATGTAAGAATTCTTACTCTCAAGGTTGATTGTTGATATCCATTTCTGTTTAACGTTTCAGGTGAGTGTGAGGTTTGTGATGTCATCTCCATGAACGCGTGGTAACTGTGAGTATTCGATTCTACGTATTCTTTTATCATCATATGGTTTCGCCGCTTACTACCTCGGATTTTTCTCGGTAGTTTTTTTTTTTTTTTTTTTTTTTTTTTTTTTTTTTTTTTTTTTTTTTTTTTTGTTAAAAAGGTTTCAGTCTTGACACCTTGTCCAATGAATAGTAATGAATATTTTTTTTCAATTTATCAATCACACCAGCCAGATGAAATATTAATAACTAGTTGTTTATTTATTTATTTTTTTTCTTCACAGTCAGGCTACTGATTCAGTTGTGTAGCAACCAAATAAATTATTTTGCTTTGGTCAGTACGTATGGATTACATGGCAGTATCTCCTTTAGGTGCAATTTTTATTCTAAATTTAGTATAACGTTTTAATGTGTCATCAGTATCATTGATGGGTTTTGTAATTCGGAAGTTGGTTGTTTGCTTTCAGATTGTTTGATTCTATTCTCTTTGCACCTTTATCGATTGTTGCTTTGAATTTTTAGGGATCTATTGTGTTTTGTGTGATTGTCATACGATTTTGAAGATCCTTGGGAGGAGTAAATAAAATACTTGAGTAAACGTTAATGTGAGGTCCGATATTATAGTAATCTTGATATAGTAATGCAAAATTTGAGGTGTTGGTGGCTATGATTTCATAAATGATGAGACCATGTGTGGTTTTCTTTTATTTTGGTTTTCAACCCAATTATTGATAAAAAATGTGCTAGTTCTCAAGTATCTTATAGCTTATTAGCCACGTTACGTTATAATTTGCTAGTGAGATTTATTGACATGGTGTGAATATGTATTCCCAAAACCTTCAAACTGCAAAAACCACAACATTTAAATCTTTCTTTTAGGCTCCTTTTTTCCATCAATACTAGTTACCATTACATATGGAATGCGATCTGTTCGTGATTCCACAAAACGATGGAATTATATAAAGAATTATAAAAAAGGAAATATATATAATACTTTAGTTTGCAATTGAGAAATTTTCTTGGGTCCGCAGTATGATGGATTATTTCAGAAAGTAGATAGCATAGATTGAATTTGCGATTTGGGATGACCCAGAATAGACATAACCTTAATGACCTTGCTCTTTGCAATTTTTGCGTTAAGATGGATCGGAATGTACTGTAAGTACCAATGAGGCTTGTTCACGAAATTGATAATGGGAAATGGCTAAATATTTTTTAGGTTTTGGGAAACCATTGAGAATCCGTGCAATTTTTCTGACATTTAAGGAAATATGTAATGTGTTTTTTTTTTTCTTTAGTTCAGTTGTGAAATATTTTTTCCCCTTGATGTTTAGCTTACGAACTAGTTCGTGGTGATAGAATTATTACCTCCGCTAAGGAGGTTATATTTCCTAGTCGGTTTATTTATTTATTTTGTCTGTGTGTTTGTAGACATGATTAGTGCAAAACTACTCTGTGGATTTTGACAAAATTTTCCACACATAGATCTTAGGGCATGGATAACCCCCATTAAATTTTTGTGATGATCCGTTTCCGGATCTGGATTAGTATTTTTCACAATTTTAAAAATTACGTCAAAACAAATTATCGGATTTTGACGAAATTTCCACCACAGATGGATGGATCCGGATCACGATTTGCTTTTTTCATATTTTTAAATATTAAATAAAAACAAATGGACACATTGGATTTCTACCAAATTTGAACTATGTATAGATATGCATCGGGAGGAAGCATGAAATTTCAGAGGTGATCCTGATCAAGATCATTATTTTGGATCAACATTGCACTTTTCACCATCTACTGTGCAGGCAGCATATGAAAAGTGGGAGGCGATGTCCGTAAACTTTAGTGGAATGTTGGTAATATTCATTGGCGGAGGTCTTAAATCTCTGACTGCTCTTGTTAATATTGTTAAAGGCTTATTGAATATGGGAAAATTATCTTATTTTATTGCCGGTAATCAATTTTTCATTGATACAGCTAATTTTTGAGAAATCTAATGCTTGGCTTAAGATTAAGCCCTTATTTTCCCCTTTTTTTTAAAATTCTTACTTTATTTCGTGTCAGGGCTAGAATAGGTCATGGAATACTTATTCTACTGACCTTTGCATATGGGATAGATTAAAAAATTTCATGTTAGTAATTACTGTATTTTTTTTCTGGTATCTTTTTGTCCGATTACAGTGATCTCTTTGCATTGTAATTTACCCGCTTTTTTTGCTCCAAAGTTTTAAGAAGTAACGTCTTTAGATTTATTTTAGATACGTTTTTTTTTTATCATAGATAAGTAGTATTAGATTTGTATCTCTATTATAATCATTATCATTTGTATTATCGGACGAGGCTGATCGACTGGGAAGCTGATAGATCATCTTAGCTCCTCTTTATCGTGACAATTGATGTAATGGGCCTCATCTTTCGTGACTACCGTTTTCATTCATGTTTTTGCGTGATGATTTCCTGTTTCTTGCTCTCGTATTTTCTTCTGGGAATTTTGAATAACTAAAATGAGATTGTAATTTGTATTACATGCTGAGGTGAACGGCGTGTTTCAACATCATTTATGATAAGTCCATATCTTATCTTTAGTGCCTTTGCTAATTATATAGTCCTGCTATTTCTTTGCCATATTCCATAAAGTGAAGACTGTTAATTATTGAATATATCTGACAAACGTTCAGTTGATATCCGTGTACCGTGACTAGATTAACGTCGTTACTTTTGTTTCCAACCATTGTTTTTCTCCCTTATTATCACCCTGAAAGAAAAAACTCCTTGGCAAGAATTTGAACTCTGGCAAAAATTTAAATGGTCTTGGAAGAACAGGAACGTGTGTGTGTGTGTGTGTGTGTGTGTGTGTGTGTGTGTGTGTGTGTTTTTTTTTTTTTTTTTTTTTTTTTTTTTTTTTTTTTTTTTTTTTTTTTTTTTTGCCAATTGGCAAAATATTGTTGAAATTATTTTAACCTTGTAGATCAAGATCTATACATTAATTATTTTACTTGTTATTTGGAAATTTCATTAAAGTAAAAAAAGGTGCACATTTATTAAAGTATGTCTGTAATACCAATAAATAAGGGTATTAACACTTTAATAACGGTTATACTGTGTTAGCCTTAGAGCTCATGGCCTGCTGCTCAGCGACATAGCTTTTAATTTATGTTCTCACTCATATTTCCACTCCTGTTTTATACCATTTTCTTTGCCGTCATACTGTATGGATTATGGTGACTTTGGAAATCGGTAGAGTTCATAATTTAGTACTGCAAGTAAAAAGAAATAAATTTTGAGTAATAGATTTACCGATAATTCTTAAAGCAGATTTTTCATGCCTAGATTTATGATAAATGATAACGAAATATTAAAGGTTCTCAGAAAGAACATTATATATATATATATATATATATATATATATATATATATATGCATGTATATATGTGTGTATATATATATATATATATATATATATATATATATATATATATTTATATATATATATATATATATATTTATATATATATATATATATATATATATATATATATATATATATATATATATATATATATATATATATATATATATATATATATATATATATACATATCATCATCATTATCATCAGCAGCAGCAGCTGTTACTAGTACACTGCAGAATAAAGCCCTCAGACTTATCCTTCCACTCGTGTGTGTTTATGGTCTTTCAATACCAGTTTATATCCGCAATTTTTCTTAGTTCTTCAATCCATTGTTTTCTCTTCCTTCCCCTGCTTCGTTTGTAATCTCTAGAGATCCATTTTGTTATTTTTAATGTCCATCTATTACATTTTAATTTCATTATATGTCCTGCCCATGTTCATTTCTTTTTCTTACATTTTGTTAGAATATCCTCTACTTTAATTTTCTCTTGTATCCGTGTTGCTCTCTTTTTGTCTCTTAGTATTAATCCCATCATTATTCTTTCCAGAGCTCTTTGAGTTGTAACTTACTTATGTTCTAAGGCTTCAATTTATTTTATGCATAAGTTAATACTGGTAGGACCGTCTGATTTTTTTTAAGAGAGAGAGAGAGAGAGAGAGAGAGAGAGAGAGAGAGAGAGAGAGAGAGAGAGAGAGAGAGAGAGAGAGAGAGATTTGAATTTTACTTTTTCTAATCTCATCCTGTTTACCAAAAGTTTTCCTTCCCATGCCTATCCTTTTAATTTCGGTCTCATGTCCTGGGGAAACAATTTCAATCTGTCCTAAGTACGTATATTCATTAACAATATGTAGAGGTTCATCCATAACCCATTTGTTGTATCTCTACATTTTCAATTAACATTATCTTATATTCATATTCAATTTCAGACCTACATTTCTGCTTTTTCTAATCAAATCTTCTATCATCTTTTGTCATTCCTCCTTTGATTCCTTTAAATATGTAAATATTTATATGCATATATAATATATTTGAATATTTATTTTCATATACATATATGTATGTACGTATGTATGTATCTATAACTAATGCAGCTTATTCATACATAGACCGTGTAATAGTTTATTTTCCTTGAAGTTCAGTTCTATAATTTTTCTTGAACCAACGATAAAATTTGGGAGTTCCAGGATTCATTAACTTTAAAAACTCGAGAATTTTAAATCTTATTTTTCTACCATATAAAAGAAAGATTTTGTTTAATTTTATTTACCTCCTTCTCAAATTTGAATATAAAAAGAAACTAGGTAGCTTATTAATGATAATTTTATTTTTAATCCGGATTATAATCTTGGTTATTAAAGAAACTTCCATGTAAACATCTTCAAATGTACTGTATCCAATTATATGCCTAAGGAGCTAGGTGTATTGATGGAAAAAACCCACTCACATCTACAGTACATGCAATGTATGACCCAGAGTCGATACGATAAGACCATTCTGCACCATGTATATGGCGAGGTCATCTGGGAGGAGCTAAAGACAGATATAAGCTCAGAGCTATATATATACCAGGGCAAAATAATTGGTACCACAGTCGCTTCACTCCTGTCTACTAAGCTTTGAAGTCTTTATTGAAATTGCAGCAACTATGAGGGCTATCGTCTTTTGTGGTAAGAGAAAAGAAATCTTTTCCGTTTTCGAGGCATTTCTTTGACAGAATTTTTTGTTTTAAGAAAATATAGTTAATTTAGGAATGTTGTTGCAGAAATTTATGAATTAACTGTAGTTGACGCCAATCTGGCTTCCATAGCAATTAGTATTTGATAGAAATAAGAAGAATTGCAAATAAATATGCGCTTTAATTAATTTACAGGTTATTAAATACAATATCGCAAAAGTCATTATATTCATGTACGTGTGCGTATGAAGCTACTCACATTTATATATATATATATATATATATATATATATATATATATATATATATATATATATATATATATTTATTATCTCGAGTAGATAGGGTTAGGAACGAAGTGGTGAGGGAGAGAACGGGTGTAGGAAATGAGTTAGCGGCTAGAGTGGATATGAATGTGTTGAGGTGGTTTGGCCATGTTGAAAGAATGGAAAATGGTTGTCTGCTAAAGAAGGTGATGAATGCAAGAGTTGATGGGAGAAGTACAAGAGGAAGGCCAAGGTTTGGGTGGATGGATGGTGTGAAGAAAGCTCTGGGTGATAGGAGGATAGATGTGAGAGAGGCAAGAGAGCGTGCTAGAAATAGGAATGAATGGAGAGCGATTGTGACGCAGTTCCAGTAGGCCCTGCTGCTTCCTCCGGTGCCTTAGATGACCACGGAGGTAGCAGCAGTAGGGGATTCAGCATTATGAAGCTTCATCTGTGGTGGAAATGTGGGAGGTTGGGCTGTGGCACCCTAGCAGTACCAGCTGAACTCGGTTGAGTCCCGGGTTAGGCTGAAGGAACGTAGAGAGTAGAGGTCCCCTTTTTGTTTTGTTACATTGTTGGTGTCGGCTACCCCCCAAAATTGGGGGAAGTGCCTGGGTATATGTATATGTATATATATATATATATATATATATATATATATATATATATATATATATATATATATATAATAGTGTGCATGTGCGCGCATGCGTGCGTTTATTCCTGCACACTACATTATATTTATTGGGATTGTTAATGTCAGAAGGTATCTAGAAAACTTTATGCACTACCAAAATACTTAATAGGAAAATTAATACCCTACACAGCTCTTCTCAGCTTGGCAGCTGCTGATCAGCGACTTCCTTCCAACGGCTATGGTCCCCCACCAAGCAGTGCCTATGGTCCCCCCAAAAATGCCTATGGAGTAGATCCTGCCATTGCTGCCCTGGCTGAGAATATCCCTGGAGGTGGTGTCCCTGGAGAGGACTACCCTATCTTGGCCTCTGTCCCTGACACAGGATTCGACTGCAACGCCCAGAATGTCCCTGGATATTACGCCGACACTGACGCTGAAGCTGGCTGCCAGGTCTTCCACATCTGCCAGGACAGACCCAATGGACGCCGCCAGCAGGACTCCTTCCTCTGCCCCAACGGAACCATCTTCAACCAACAGTACCTCGTCTGTGATTGGTGGTTCAACTTCGACTGTGCTGATGCTGAATCCTTCTACTCTGTCAACGAACTCATCGGAGTTCAGCCTTATGGATATGCCAATAGAAATGGAAACGGTAACGGTAACAATGGTTATGGCTCCAATGGAAACGGTAATGGAAATGGTAGGAGGAATGGAAAGCAAAACGGTAATGGAAATAGCAACGGTTATAACTCAAATGGAAATGGTGCAGCTTCTGCTCTTAATGATATTTATGGTCCACCCACTGCTCCTTCGGAATCTTATGGAACTCCTTTCTAGTGTCCTGCCAGATAAGCAGCTAAAGGATGTAGCTTAGCTTTTATTTCTAACACAATTTTTTTTTTATCACTTTTTCATTATCATCTTTCATTGTGAGTCGTGACTCCTTGTGGTATTTATATGCGCTCTAACCGTATATATTTTTGTATAATAAAAAGGAATGAGATATATAATTTTTTTATAGTCCTAAGTAATATAATGTAAAGCTTTGAGGTATAAGCTTTAACATATGCTTTCCATGTATATTATGCTATGGTAATTTCCATACGCTACGTATTGTGAGAATTTCTGAGGGCCTCTGGTACCTCTGCTTCTTCGTGCGAAGCCACTAATATTTTGGAAGTTTTCTTCATCATAAACAGTACAGCAGTTAAAACATGAATGCGTTGAATGCCATTGCAATATTATTAGATATCAGATTATATACTTTTTGTAGAGTTATGACTTTAATTTTATTTTCAAAATAGCCTAAAAGCCAGAGCACAACACTGTTTAAATCCGTTGGGGATATGATAAATGCCTCTGTTGAAAGAAATATGAACTACCGCATAGTTGATTATGCACGTGAAAAGAGCATTTAATGGTTTGGAAAGAAGAGGAATAAGTTATATCACGAATCAGTCGTGGTCTATAGTCCATTTGTTTTAGCGATGCATATTTGCACCGACTCTCGGCGGTGCCCTTTTAGCTCGGAAAAGTTTCCTGATCGCTGATTGGTTAGAATTATCTTGTCTAACCAATCAGCGATCCGGAAACTTTTCCGAGCTAAAAGGGCACCGCCGAGAGTCGGTGCAAATATGCATAGCTAAAAGAAATGGACTATAGTCGGGGTAATAAATCGACTCCCAACCAAAGGTGATCTTTTGCTTTCCAAATGTGATCTTAGTTTTTCCTTTTGGGGCCGAGAGAGGTCACATATCGTACTATTCATATTTGATTATTTAGATTAATTTCTGGTATTTGAAGCTTTCCTTTGCGGAGTTCCTATTTGCTGTTTAATTTCGTAAAAGATGTAACGATATTAAATACCTTCAAATCAGTATTATTGATCTATTCCTTGCACATTTAAATATCACAGACGAAGGACGAAAGGGATTTTTACATTAAATTGAATTTAAATATTGTTTGAATTTATTTTATCTATGTTTGCCAATTTCTCTTTATAAATAATTAGATATCTGTGAGTTACCTTTTTTATTATTTCCAACTGTCAGTCGAGTATAAAGAAATTGTTTCAACTTCCTATCTAAATCAGTCAAAAAAGATTAAATAAATATTTAATTTTGTTACTGAAACCTCTCTCTCTCTCTCTCTCTCTCTCTCTCTCTCTCTCTCTCTCTCTCTCTCTCTCTCTCTCTCTCTCTCTCTCTCTCTCTCAAGTATAGGTCTCTGCGCTTCTCATAAGTTGTTCAGTTATGTATCCGCTATTTTTTACCCTTTTGAATGAATGATTTCTTAAGAGTTGTTAGAATGTACAGTCTGTTTACACGTTGGTCATGGAATTTGATATATTTGTGATTCCAGAGAACGAGAGAAATATTTCACATAGGAAAATATCGATCAGAGAATACATAGGTTTTGGAATATTCGGGGTTTCACGGAATGATGGAAATATTCCAGCGTTAAGATAAATGATTTACCCATAGAAACTCATTTGTATATTTCACACCAGATTCAATGACCTACCTCGATATAATATTTGGGTAGAGATAGATATGAAATTGAGTGCCACGCTGTGCTCCGCAGTAAAGCTGTAAATGGTGTGGTCAAAAATTTAAAATTTGAAATTAAACCACTTGAGAATTGTGGTATATTTTTGTTGACATTTTAAAACTTCAATATTTTTTACCGGGTCATTAGTTCATGGGAGATTTTTGTGTGTGTGTGTGTGTGTGTGTGTGTGTGTGTGTGTGTGTGTGTGTGTGTGTGTGTATGAAAGCGAAAGCTGAGAATTAAACAGTTAAAACAATATCTAATTTTGTTAGGCTTTAGATCAATTTCATAGAATTTTTTACTCGTATAGTTATTTGCATTACTTGGTTCATTTCCCATTACAGCATAACATTTCGTTGTTGATGGCAGTTGACAATATAACCCCGTTCGCTCATATTGATACAATTTAAGGTGTTTTGATAAAACTGAATTTTCATTTGGACCTCATGTGATGCCTCGTCACCAATGATAAGACCACAAGCTGTTCACGTTGTTGAGGTTGAATCATTATTACCATTAACAAAAGTCTTTCTTCAACCATCTTGTATATATTGAACCTAGAAATACACTGAATGTAACCCTATTTACGTGGTCAAAGCATCAAAGAAAATACTGATTCTTAAACTATACAACATTACTATTTAATGTTAGTAATTCTCCTACTGTGATGATGTAACTTGTATTACTGTCATGTCAGGTAGGGAAAGGTATGGCAAATAATTTCTTCTCTGTTCTTCCTATGTAGATGGAAAGCTGCCATCTTTTGCTTTACTGTGTGACGAAAAAAGCAGATCATATGAGATTCCAGATAAAGATTATTTGTGATAATACATATGAAATAGAGTAATTAGAAGCTTCATTTTGATTAATATGTAATCATGTATTTTTTCTCCATCACTGTGTATCTCTCTTTATGAAAATCTTAGTTTTACATAAGACTACGTCTATGGAATCTGAACTTCTGGATTAATGAAATGATTATCACCTGATAATACTTAAAGTCCATGTTAGATTTCAGAAAAGTCATTTCCAAAGAAGAACATCAATTTCGTCTAGTTCTACTGTGCCTTTACGACTTTGCTCAGGCTTTTTAGGTTTCCTTTTTTTATTCTTGATAACCTTTCTAAATATGAGACTCAGATCTGGGCTAGAATATTTCATATAGCTCCCCATTCCATTCACTCTCATTGATGAAAAAGTGGACGGTATTCATGCTGGAAAACACTGTACTTTATATCTGTTTTATATCAGTTAAAACAGTTATATCTTTGAATTTTTTTTTAACATAGTGTGCTGTTTTTTGTCACAGTTAAAAGATACCAACATTGTTTTTATTTTTGAAATGTATACGTTTTATGTCAGTAGATAAGTAGGGACCCGTTTTGTGTTTGCTTTATGCACGTGTCCTTTTCTATCGCAGTAAATTCTGACCCCCAAAGCATTATATTTTATATATTTATTTTTATCACAGTTCACATTCAAGTCTTTTGATTTATTTTAAACACGTCTGTTTTATTATGACTGATATATTTTGATGTAATAGATCCACGTATTTATTTTATCAGTGTTTGATAGTAACATCTTAAGATTTTATCTACGAGTAATTGTGTATCACATTCAAGTAATATTGTCTCCGTTTATCTGCGTGTAATTGTGTATCACATTCAATTAATATTATCTCCGTTTATCTGCGTGTAATTGTGTATCGCATTCAAGTAATATTATCTCCGTTTATCTGCGTGTAATTGTGTATCACATTCAAGTAATATTATCTCCGTTTATCTGCGTGTAATTGTGTATCACATTCAAGTAATATTATCTCCGTTTATCTGCGTGTAATTGTGTATCACATTCAAGTAATATTATCTCCGTTTATCTGCGTGTAATTGTGTATCACATTCAAGTAATATTATCTCCGTATTTTTTATCCTTATCATTAACATTGCCTATATCGGACATGATGAGACGATCAGAAATATGATAGACCATCTTTGTTTTTTTTTTTTTTATCGTGACAGCTCATATATTGTTCCTTTATCTTTCGTCTCTCCCGTTTTCACACAGACTTGATCGTGATATTCCGTTTTGCACTTCGCTTTTCCTTAGAGGCATTTTAAGTGGCTGAGAATATGGTGGAGGTCGTTATCTTTTTTACCAGGGTATTTTGAGGAGAGTTAAATGTTTCG
>NC_090751.1:16727679-16747679 GCF_036898095.1 Palaemon carinicauda
CTGCCATTGCTGCCTTGGCTGAGAACATCCCTGGAGGTGGTGTCCCTGGAGAAGACTACCCTATCTTGGCCTCTGTCCCTGACACCGGATTCGACTGCAACGCCCAGAATGTCCCTGGATATTACGCCGACACTGACGCTGAAGCTGGCTGCCAGGTCTTCCACATCTGCCAGGACAGACCCAATGGACGCCGTCAGCAGGACTCCTTCCTCTGCCCCAACGGAACCATCTTCAACCAACAGTACCTCGTCTGTGATTGGTGGTTCAACTTCGACTGCGCTGATGCTGAATCCTTCTACTCCGTCAACGAACTCATCGGAGTTCAGCCTTATGGTTATGCCAATGGAAATGGAAACGGTAACGGAAACAATGGTTATGGCTCCAATGGAAACGGTAATGGAAATGGTAGAAGGAATGGAAAGCAAAACGGTAATGGAAATGGCAACGGTTATAGCTCAAATGGAAATGGTGCAGCTTCTGCTCCTAGCGATGCCTATGGCGCTCCATCTGCTCCTTCAGAATCTTATGGAACTCCTTTCTAAAGTCATACCAAATAAGCAGCTAAAAATATATGTGTGTGTAAGATTTTGATGCCAATGACAATTATTTGGAAATTTTGATCGATAATTGCTTTTAATCTTTTATTTTTGATAATCTTTTATCATTTTATTTCTTTCTAATTTTCTTCTTTTCTATATTAAGACGTGCTGTTATCATATATATATTTTTTGTATAATAAAAATGAATGAAGTATATTGATTTTGATTTACATGTTAAACTGTTTCCTTCATAATAGAATGGATTTGCAAATAGAGCAAAATTTTTAACGATCGCTATCGCTATAATACTTATGTATTTTTTGTGCTTGTGGGTATTTTTGTGAAGCGAATAATATTTAGGCAGGTGTCATTGTTTATTTGCTTAATGTCCCAGCTGGCAGGCGAAACTACTACATTTTGAAATAGATTTATGAAAGTGTAAATGGTCAAGTATTTAATGTTTGCGTACGCATGATGTTAACTGCCAAAGCATTATTGATTATTTGGTAACGGATAATATGACTTATTGTGTAACACATAACTTGCCTTTTCAGTATTTTAAAAGACAGTCTAAAATTCCTAATACTTATAATATGTAAACTAATGGTCAAATGATATATACGTGCTAATAAAAATTTTCTTAGATGATACCTCAAATATTTATTTTAATATTGTTACTATTCTTAAAATATTTTATTTTTCCTTATTTCCTTTCCTCACTGGGCTTTTTTCTCTGTTGGGGCCCCTGGGCTTATAGCATCCTGCTTTTCCAACTAGGGTTGTAGCTTAGCATTTGATAATAATAATAATGATAATAAAAAGAACATTTGATAATTAGGGAAGAACGAAGAGAATATTTAATATCACGAATTAGTTGAGACATTTTCAAGAATTACAACCAAGGGTGGTCTTAATGCTTTTCCCATGTGACCTTACCTGTCTGAGAGTGAGATGGGTCATTCATCTTGTGGTAACCACGTTTTATTGTGTAATGGAAGCGCTCGACTGATAAATTTATAATAATGTAATATTTCTTTTTTACAGTAGAGGTAAAGATGTTAAATACCTTCGAATCAACATCCTCTGTAAAATGTGTTGAGGAACTTAACTTCCTGAATTTTATAGGTGGCAATTTCAACTATTTTTTTTTTTTTATATATATATTTAGTTAGATTTCTGCAACCGGGTTTCATGATTGTTTCAATGTGTGAATTTTTTAATTAATTTTGTTTCAACATAATCTATAGTTTTATATTATTAAGAAATTTCGAATAGAATTTCTTTTCCACCACTCAAACACTAAAAATGTGCCACTAACGGTTCACTGTAGGCATTAGGCTACTTAGGGTTCAGCCTGATATTCTTTCTGTAGGTCTTGGTTCGGCCGCAGCGAGCGCTGCGATCGTCGAGATAGAGGCACGATTGGGCGGCAAGGCAGTGGCTAAACGATGTATGGCCACACCGGGAGTGACTATAGTCCATTTCTTTTAGCGAGACATATTTGCACAGACTCGCAGCGGTGCCCTTTTAGCTCGGAAAAGTTTCCTGATCGCTGATTGGTTGGACAAGATAATTCTAACCAATCAGCGACCAGGAAACTTTTCCGAGCTAAAAGGGCAAATATGACTTGCTAAAAGAAATGGACTATAGTCTCTCAAGCCTTCTCACTCTCAGCAGTCATGACGCAATCGAGTTTGAGTAAGAAAGTTCTTCTTATTGAAAATCTAGGTGTTAAACCTGGCAATAAATTATACAGTAGAATTTGGAGTTATAATTTTTAGTAAGTAGACAGAGGGAAAAGTGTATTTTACAATTTATATTACCAGTCTCGTTAATACGAAAGTTAATTTTACGTTTATTTAAACATGACACAACAGTCTTTTGATTCTTTGTTAGCAATACAATATTTGAAGATAGGCTCATAAAACAAAAGACGAAATATAGGCACCCTCGTTCTCTCTCTTACCAGGCAATATTCTTGCTTTAAATGTGACTAGTTCGTGAAATTATATTGCCCCTTTTATTTAAAGGTTTAAAAGGTCACTCATGAATGGCAGAGGCAAGGGACAGTGACATTGCCCTAGCAATCAGAACAATGCCCTAGAGACTGACCATATATTATATGATCAGCGCCCAAGCCTCCTCTGCACCCAAGATAGGACCAGGGAGAGCCAGGCAGTGGCTGCTGATGACTCGGCAGATAGACCTATAGGCTCCCCCAAACCCCCCAACCTTAGCTCACAAGGATGGTAAGGTTGCAGACACTAATGGTACTAACGAGTCTGAGCAGGACTCGAACCCCCGACTAGGAAACACCAGGCAGAGACGTTACCGATCAGGCCACAGCAACCTGAATTAACAAGTATTTGCATAAAGTATATTGTTTAAACATATAACCGAAAGTTTTTAATTTGAAATTTCCGTACTTTAGGTTTTCTGTGGTTATCATTCCAGCCGTTGGTTGGAAATTCTCTCTCTCTCTCTCTCTCTCTCTCTCTCTCTCTCTCTCTCTCTCTCTCTCTCTCTCTCTCTATATATATATATATATATATATATTTATATATATACTGTATATATAAACATTCTTAAAAGAAATTAAATGGTGACGCTTTCTGATAAATAGGTTGCATCACACGAAAAAGGCACACTCACTATATTAACTTGCAATCCATCTGCAATTGATTACCTATATCTTACCAATGTTATTTTAACACAATGTTATTTATATATATATTGGATTACGAGGAGCCCCCCAAATGCTCTCTTGAACATCTCCCCAATAAACTTCAGTAATCATGTGTAGAAACGAACAACTGAATGCGTACCCCTTCGGGAACTGATGCCAAATGGTGTGGTCTTGAGTGAAGACGCGAGAAGCTGCCGTGGTTTTTTTAAAACATGTTTCATAGCTTGACGGCAGCAGCAGAGGTTTTCGGCTGCATGCTCGCTCAGTGTGGCCGTGCGCATCTTACGTTTCAAATTGCGTGGTAATCTCTTCCCTGCAACCTCTAGTGATCTGTGTGGCTGATCCCTAAGAATGGAACTGGAGAGACTAGGCTTGAGTATGGCAGCCATTTGAATTAACAGCCATTGAAAGACAGACAGGATATGACAATCGGATTCCGGCCTTACAGATCCCAAGGGAATAATCTAAAAGATGGAGTTAGCAAAGGGAAGAGGTCAAACTTGTTCTGGTATGCAGTGTTCCTTGATAAAGATTCACATGAACTGTTTCTTTGTCAGGTAGACAAATGCAGAACAAGCAAGTTCAACTACTTCCAGTATGCAGTGTACCTTGGAAAGGAATTCATGGTACTGGAATAGTGGAACAGGAAGAGTTGAATAGAAGAGAAGAGATTAGGCTTGAGAATGGCAGCCATCTGAATTAACAATCTTGAGAGGTAGACAGGATATAGCAAGTGGATTCCGGCCTTCCAGATCTCGAGAAAATAATCTATAATATGGGCTCAGAAGAGGGAAGAGGTCAAACTTGTTCTGCTATGCAGTGTTCTTTGATAAAGATTCACTTGTACTCTTTCTTTGTCGGGTGGACAAATGCTGAACAAACAAATCTGACTACTACTAGTATGATTTGTCCCTTGGAGAAGAATTCGTAGTACTGGAATAGTGGAACAGAAGAGACTAGCCTTGAGAATGGCAGCTATCTGTATTAGCAGCCATTGAGAGACAAACAGGATATGTCAAGTGGATTCAGGCCTTCCAGATGTCGATGAAATAATCTTTAAGATGGACTCAACAGAGAGAAGAGGTCAAACTCGTTCTGGTATGCAGTGTTCCTTGATAAAGATTCACTTGTACTGTTTCTTTATCAGGTGAAGAAAAACAGAACAAACAAGTCTACTTCTAGTAGTCTGTGTCCCTTGGAAAAGAATTTATTGTACTGGTGCAGTGGAACAGGAAGAGTGGAACAGAAGAGACCAGTCGTGAGAATGGCAGCCTTCTGAATTTATAGTTATATCATTTTTCTTTACAGAGTAGAGATAAAGATGTTAACTACGGTCGAGACAGTATTCTTTGTAAAATGCCTTTAGGAACTCAACATCTTAAATTTGAAAACTGTAAATTTTAGGTAATTTTGTTTAAATTTAGTTAGATTTCTGCAACTTAATTTCATAATTATTTCAATATGTTAATTTTCTAATTAATTCCTGTTATATTTTTTAAAAGAATCAAATAAATTTGTCTTTTTTGTCACTAGAACACCAGAAGTATCACCGTAGCTATGAGTCTCTCTCTCTCTCTCTCTCTCTCTCTCTCTCTCTCTCTCTCTCTCTCTCTCTCTCTCTCTCTCTCTCTCTCTCTCCGAGTTCCATTCTTTACTTGGACAAAGAAGGATAAAACTGATTTAGGTACCTCCTTCCCTAGTGATCTTTGTGGGTGCATTTAAGTTACGAGAGAAGAAGAGAAGACTCCCTAGGTGGGTAGTGAGTTCAATAGTCTCCAGTGTCTCAACTGAAGATATTATTTAAGGATCTTGGTTGCGTTCTTTCGGTTCCTAGCTACACATGCTATTTATCCTTCTACTTCCATTCTTCTTCCTTTCTCTAATCTTGCCATCTAGCCTCTTCTAACTTTTAACTCATACTCTTAACCATAGTTTTACTCTAAGTGTACTTGGGCGCTCAATCGCATCTCAGTTCCAGCACTGGGCCCCGTAGCCCTAATCTATGTGTCCCCCTCCCCAAAGAAAAAGACAGACAAAAGCCAATAGACATGTGCGCATTGTTCTTTTAAAAGGTTATCTTAAAATCGGGATAGGCTAACCACTAGGTTATCCCTGCCCTTCCCTTTCTTGCTAGTGCCAGGATGATTGAAAACTCAAATTGTGCATCTACCGTGGTGATGGTCTAGCACAGATACTGTTGAGAAGACGTTTGGAATTTTGATTTATTATTATTAGCTGAAAAGTATAATCTAACAAGAAATTAAAGCCTTAATAGTATTTTCAAACAATTCTTCTCTTTCCATGGAAAATCTAGATTTTCTGGCCATTGGATGTATTGTTTTAGATAAGCCGTCAATTTTTTCTTTATGTCAAAAGATTTTGATTAACTATATTGAAAATAAATCCCCTTCCCCAAGTAATGTGTGGCAAGTGTAATCCCATTTAGCTGGATTATAGTAGTAAAGGTATTGTAAAACCGAGTTATTTTATAGACTAAATCCACTCCAAACTCTTAGGATTACTGATAAGGTTAAACAATAAAATATCTGAACACAAACTGTCCACCTCTAATAATGATTTGAATATAATAGGAAATGTTCTTAGCTAAGAAATATTTCTTGGTGTGTAACTCAGAATTATATTAGAGTGTTTATTTTAGTAATTTCATCGATTGCGTTTGGACCTTTGCAAAATTTATACGTTTATTCACTAATAATGTTTTATTTATTCTAGGAAAACTATATGATTTATTCCATTTTTTATCAAGGGAAACGGTTAAAATAATCTTAATTTCTTTGCAGTTTATTTACAAAAATATACATTTTGTCTAATATGTACATTCATTCAGCGTCATAGAGTAACATACCATAAAATGGTAGGGATGAGTTAGGTGCGCATGAATTGTCTTTTGTTTAAAAGACGATGATACACAACTAGAACGATATTTTGCTCTGAGTAACCTATTGCAGTTTCTTAGTTGACTCCTTAGAAAGGAGCGGCATAGGATTCAGATGGATCAGCTGGAGCTGCGAAGCCGTTACTAAGACCAGAGGGTGCACCATTTCCATTTGAGCCATAAGCATTGCCATTTCCATTTCCGTTGTTTCCATTCTTCTTTCCATTACCATTGCCATTCTTTTTTCCATTTCCATTACCGTTTCTCTTTCCATTTCCGTTTCCATTTGAACCATATCCATTGTTACCGTTTCCGTTACCATTAGAACTGTAGCCGTTATTGCCATTCCCGTTACCATTTCCATTGGCATAACCATAAGGCTGAACTCCGATTAGTTCGTTGACTGAATAGAAGTCCTCAGCATCAGCGCAGTCGAAGTTGAACCACCAATCACAGACGAGGTACTGTTGGTTGAAGATGGTTCCGTTGGGGCAGAGGAAGGAGTCCTGCTGGCGGCGTCCATTGGGTCTGTCCTGGCAGATGTGGAAGACCTGGCAGCCAGCTTCAGCGTCAGTGTCGGCGTAATATCCAGGGACATTCTGGGCGTTGCAATCGAATCCGGTGTCAGGGACAGAGGCCAAGATAGGGTAGTCTTCTCCAGGGACACCACCTCCAGGGATGTTCTCAGCCAGGGCAGCAATGGCAGGATCTACTCCATAGGCATTTTTTGGGGGACCATAGGCACTGCTTGGTGGGGGACCATAGCCGTTGGAAGGAGGACGCTGATCAGCGGCTGTTAAGGCTAGAAGAGCTATGGAAAATAATTTTTATATTAGTTTTTACAAGTTGATAATATTTTTCTAGTTCTTATAACTACTATGAATAGTTGAGTTACATATACATGTGCTTTTGCATGTGGCCGTTGCAGGTATGGAATGAATTCTATATTAATTGGAGTGGCTTTATATAAATAGCTGTAGGAGTTTTTAGGTAATTTTGAAATGTTTTAGTGAATTTAGTTCCAACTACTACTTTATAATGGATCATAATATTGTTTTTTTATAATCAGCATTAGGTAATATTTTCTTTAATTATATTTATGAAAATCTTATTATATATGAAAGTAACTGTGTTAATTATCAGATATTAGAACTCACCACAGACGATAAGACCCTTCATGGTTGCTATGCTTTGGGTAGAAGACTTTATGCTTAGACAGGAGCAGAGCGAATATGGTGAAAGACGTTTCAATCGAAGTTTATATACGAACCTCAACAGAAGGTGGTCTATTGCTCCTCCCACATGACCTTGCCTTCCTTTTGACTAAGTGGGTCATGCGTTGTGTTGCTTGTGTCCATGAAGATCCTTTCATCAAGTATATATATATATATATATATATATATATATATATATATATATATATATATATATATATATATATATATATATATATATATATTTTTTTTTTTTGTGGAAGCTTCTATAATTGAGTTAGGAATCACAGTCCTCTTACCGTTTCATGAGTGTAGGAATAGTTAACTTTAAGTTTGCCAACATTCATAATAGGAATTGCGTTTATGGATAAGTTTTGAAATTCACATATGATGAATAGGTGACTTTCTCTGTAAAATAAAGAATTCATGTAAGTTATATTCTTATATATGAATTTGATATTTGTTGCATTTAGGAATGTTTTTGTTCTTTAATTTATAGCTATTTCATTGTTTTTAGTTTTATGTTTGTCTATCGTTTTAATCGTTTTTTTGACTGGTTTATCATAAATTTTCGAATACCCTTATTTTTAGAAATACGGGTAAAAGTTGTATATGTTGATTAGGTAAAACCCTTTACCTTTATATCACCTAAGATTGTTATCAGAACACACCATTCATACTTTGTGTTTCAATTTTACTAACTGTATATAAGTATTTGTACGTTTTATTTTATTACTTTCTTAAGATGAATAATCATCATATCCGTTTCATTACACTCAGTTGGGGTCATCACTCCGGTTTATTTCGTATTCTTTGCTTGGATGCAGGTGTCGTTTTCAGAAACCTCAACATTTTTTCATTTAATTAAAGTGCCTTTGAAATATTTTCTTAAGAGTTCTTTCATACCTTAACGTTGAATATATATATATATATATATATATATATATATATATATATATATATATATATATATATATATATATTTTTTTTTTTTGGGGGGGGGGGAGCAGCAAATAAATTATAATGACGTTGCAATTACAGATATCCTTCAATTTTATCTTTTTGTTGCCTGAACCTTCAATATTCGAGATGGTCTGGTTTCAATTCTACAAATTATCAAGGTTAATAGATCATTTTAGTTAACGACTAACCATCGTCAAAGCCATACGTTTTCATTTCGTAATTCATATGGTATAAAGATTTATGTGCAATAGTCAAATAACCTATGCTACAAATATGTGTGATATATTTTGTGAAAGATTAAAGTGCGAACGTTTCTCTACCCCCTCCCCTACATATGTAAGACCATTTCCGAAAAATCTCCAATTGGGGTACATAAGCATCCTTTTCAGGATACCTAGCCGCTGTTACGTTATACAATACATTCCTATTTTAAAATGGTCTATGATTTGTGCTTATATTGGACGCTTTTCTTTTTTGCTTTTGTTGTTAGGATTTAAAACCGTGAATATTAATATTTCAAACTATATAGTCTTTTCTATAACTATTTCTGGTCTAAAATATAATTTATATATAGTAATTTGTCTAGCAGAGTTTGTCTTAAGTTATATTCATCTACAAGAAAATTGTCTAAGGTGCAATTTGTCAAAAAAATTATTTGTATCAGCCGTATATATATATATATATATATATATATATATATATATATATATATATATATATATATATATATATATATATGTGTATATATATATATTTATATGTATATATATATATATTTATATATGTATATAATTCATTAGAAGGGGCTAGGGTTCGATCCCAAGTATGAGGTAGAAATTGATTTCTATTTGAGCACGATATTGTGTTGATATTTATCCATATTGACTCATTAGGGGTAATTTGAATGAATTATTATCAATTGTGTCACCTGGTGGGCCGGGAAGTCGGGGAAAGCTCGCTGGTAAAGAGACTGATGTCTCGCCAGGTAAATCCTGAACTGCAAATTAGCAGTTAGGTTCCGAGTTCTTTTAAGGCTTCTGGTGACATGTTTGGAAGCGACCTGGCCTTTCGTTCCATATTTAACCAGTTGATAATTGATCTTCGAAGTTTACAAACATTAGCGATACAACGTCTGGTAAATGTTCTGTTGTATTCATTTTTAGAACTTTGTTTATCCTCTTCAAATGGATAGAAATGCATGAAAATTCAGGGCCTGCCACAAAACATACGCGGACGGGACAAAGTATTTCAGGCAAGCCTTGCTGGACACTTGCACTTACGTCTTCATCAGACAGGACAGTCACCGCCCGCCGCTCTCACGTCCTTACAAAGGGCCCTATCGCGTGCTGATAGAAACACCAAAGGTGTCTCGTGCTTCTCTTTTTAGTTCAAATTGTATGAATATTGAATTTAAAAGTGTATTTACCAAGTGACTAGGATTGAAACATATTTCGG
Organism: Palaemon carinicauda; assembly: GCF_036898095.1. Taxonomy (NCBI): domain Eukaryota; kingdom Metazoa; phylum Arthropoda; class Malacostraca; order Decapoda; family Palaemonidae; genus Palaemon; species Palaemon carinicauda. The sequence goes on from NC_090751.1 coordinate 16,737,433, forward strand.
GCTTATATTTAACTGACTAGTTGATAAGAATCATTTATTCCTTAAAATTAAGGAATGTTGCTTAGTTAACATTCTTGTTGGAAACGTTAGTTATGAGTTTATGCTTTTATACTTCTGAAGATTGTGATTCTGAAAAGTGAAAAATTTTGCATGGTTGCTTTCATATAATTCATTACGCTCAACAGAAAAATGGACTTGAAGGTCTATTTTTGTAATATACTAAGGCATAAACTTTTACTTCACAAAAACATAGATTTTCTACATAGTCATCATATGGTAATAGAGCAAATGTAGCTGTTATTTGGTTTTAAATAGGTACAAAAATAATAATTGAAGTTTATTATAGGAAATATAAGTTATCTAGATAATAGTCCTTGGTCTGCTATAAAAAAAGAACTATATATTTTTTTTTTTGGGGGGGGGGGGGAGCGAAATTTGCCACCAACCCTGAATGCCCTTGAGGAGCAACACTACAAACAATGGGACACTACCTACAAGGGTGCCCATTGAGTCCCCATTGCTCAGGTCAAACCTCAGAGAGGCAAATGACATTACCCATCTATGGGTTCGACATTGGCTTGATAAGATATGATGATGACTAGGATAATATAAGAAACCTTTAAAGTCACATGCTTGAATTGTCTTGGATCCTGACATTTAAATGCAAATATACAATATTTGCTTACCATTTCTAATAGTTTTCAAACGTTCCCCGTAAAAATGAGGTGTATAGGAGTCGGAGTGGTCAGTTGGAGCTCCCAAACCGTTGTTAAGAGCAGAAGCTACACAGATTGTATTTGAGCATAGGCATTGCCTTTCTATTTCCATTGTTTTCATTCTTCTTTCCATTTCCAATATCAATCTTATCTCCCTTTCCATTATCATTCTTTCCATATCCGTTCACATTTGAGCCATATCTATTGTTTCCGTTACCAATAGAGGCTGTTGTTGCCTTTACCATTTCCATTGGCATAACTATAAGTCTCAACTCCGATGAGGTCATCGAAGGACTCCGCATCAGCGCAATCGAAGTTGAACCACCAATCACAGACGAGGTTCTGATGGTTGAAGATGGTTCCGTTGGGGCAGAGCAAGGAGTCCTGTTGGCATCGTTCACTGTCTTTCCTGGCAGATGTGGAAGATCTAGCAGCCAGCTTCAGCGCTAGTGTCAGTTTAATATCTAGTGATATTCTGAGCGTTGCAGTTGATTATGGTGTCAGGGACAGAGGCCCAGATATGGTGGTCGTCTCCAGGGACACCACCTCCAGGGACGTTCTTACAAGTCTAGGAGAGAATTCTCTGCCATAGCGATCAGTTAAGCTCACAAGCAAAATAACAGTGACCAAAAGTGACGGAGGAGCAATTGACAATATAGTTAACAATGCTTCCATTGCTAGATGTATTCCATAGGCTTTTCTTGGGGGGCCATCGGCACTGGTAGGTGGCGGGCCGTAGCCATTGCTTGGTAGACGCTTATCAGCCTTATCAGCAGCTGCCAAGGCTAGAATGAATAAATGTAGAAAGTATTTATACTTTCAAGTTAGTGTTTTTCCAGTAGTATATACGCAAATATATTGTCACAATAATCTACTTGTTTTTGTGACTGCAATGGTTTATATAGTTTTGCGATTGTGATATGAATACATGGAATTCAGTTATTATTGTATTTTAGTGAATTGTTAATCAAATCATTGCTTGATTATAAAACACTAGCGTTCACCTGTCATTGAGAATATTTAAAGTCATTTAGCAATGTTAATTTTTATTAATTTTCTGTAATTTCAGTTCTTACTTAGACATGTTAAAATGAGTATGCCATTGTACATACGTAGCACACGCAGATTATGAATAATGTGTATGAATATTGCAATTATTACCACAAACGACAAGAAATCTCATAGTATTTTTAGTAGAGGACCTTATGCTTCGATGATGATAAGCTGAATGTGAGGCGAGACGTTTCAGTCAAGTTTTTATACGATTTTTAACCAGTGGTGGTCTTGTACTCCTCTTATTTAATCTTGCTTTTCATATGACCGAGTTGGTTATCCATCGTGCATTACATTTTATCTGTACTTTGTGATCGTGTCATCACTTATAGCAGTTGAAGCCTCCTGTATCTAATGTGAAATCCCAGTCCCATTTACTTTTCCTGAGCCCAAAGGATATTAGCTTTTAGTTCCCAAAAAGCTTAATATAAATTCCCTCTGTGGATAATGTTTATTAATGAAAATAAGTAAATTCTCCCAATTTTGAAAACACCTTGTTTAATTTCATGTTTAATGTGTACCTTTTAGGTGGTTTTATTTTGGTGTATTTAAAAAATAATTTCAATACATTCTGTTTCTCGTTTTCATGTCTGTTGTGTTATACAGAAACATGTCTTAGCTAGCATTTCAACAATAACTTGGAACTAGGTAATTTTAAGTCTGGCTGTATATTTGATATGAAATCATTGAAAGTACTGTATTTACTTAAGATATCTTCTGCTGTGTTTTTGTGTCAGTCTTTTGTGTCAGTCTATTTTATATGAGTATCCTTATTTTTTTTCAATTTTTGCCTAACTGGAACTAATTATACTAGACTCAGCGTTGATCTTTCTCTCCAATAAATGACCATATATCATTTTTTGCAAGACATATACCCAAAATATTATAAACTTGTAACTCTATAAGGATTATTTAATATTGTGAAATATAAAATATTCTTGAAATTTTGTTCCAATAACGCTTGAGAGCAGAGAGCTCCATCAGTAGTTTTTCTTAGGAATATTGATCCATTACTTTCTATGATATAAACATGTATAGATCCTTAGAGTACTTGATTTGATTGGGTAATATTTCTTTAGGTAAATCATATCAGAAGTCTCTTCAAAATTTATTCTACAAAAATACTTGTTATATGTACAAACTATACCTAGACCGGAACCATCTTCAGAAAAGTGATTCTTTTAAATAAGGTGTAAAGTGTTCTTTGTCGGTAGGATTGCTGTCGTTGGGAAAGAGTTTGTCATTTTAGAATGGAGCTCCATAGGATTCAGAGGGAGCACCATATCCATTGCTTGGCGCAGCAGGTGCACCATAGCCGTTGCTTGGTGCAGATGGTGCACCATTTCCATTTGAACCATAGCCATTGCCATTGCCATTTCCATTACCGTTCTTCTTTCCATTTGTTCTGCCGTTGCCATTACCGTTCTTTCCATTCTTTCTGCCATTGCCATTACCATTCTTCTTACCATTTCCATTTCCGTTGGAACCATAACCATTGTTTCCATTGCCATTACCGTTTCCATTAGAACTATATCCATTGTTTCCGTTACCATTTCCATTGCCATTAGAAGCATAGCCGTTGTTACCATTGCCGTTACCATTTCCATTGCTCTTAGAAGCATAGCCGTTGTTACCATTGCCGTTACCATTTCCATTGGCATAGCCATAAGGCTGGACTCCAATGAGTTCGTTGACTGAGTAGAAGTCTTCAGCATCAGCGCAGTCGAAGTTGAACCACCAATCACAGACGAGGTACTGTTGGTTGAAGATGGTTCCGTTGGGGCAGAGGAAGGAGTCCTGCTGACGGCGTCCACTGGGTCTGTCCTGGCAGATGTGGAAGACCTGGCAGCCAGCTTCAGCGTCAGTGTCGGCATAATATCCAGGGACATTCTGGGCATTGCAGTCGAATCCGGTGTCAGGGACTGAGGCCAAGATAGGGTAGTCCTCTCCAGGGACACCACCTCCAGGGATGTTCTCAGCTAGAGCAGCAATGGCAGGATCTACTCCATAGGCATTTTTGGGGGGACCATAGGCACCGCTTGGTGGGGGACCATAGCCGTTGGAAGGAGGACGCTTATCAGCAGCTGCCAAGCTGAGAAGAGCTGGAATAAGAATCAAGATTATTTCTTTGCCAGGTTTTGGAGTGAGAAATAATATATAGGTTTTATAATCATGTGTTACATATGTTTTTGCGTTATACATCGTTAAAGCAAGGTTGAAATTTTTACTCTAAACCATAATATATATACATCAACATCTTATTTATTTAGTTTAGTAAATATTAATAGGCCACCTTTTTAACTGAAAGTCTCTTAAGTATCACCAACATTGGTAGTTGAAATGGGTAAGAGCCACGAGTGAGTAATTTGGAACAAATTTTTCAAAAGAAGATTTTATAACTTACCCAAAACTGCGAGACCCTTCATGGTTTGTTTGCTGGACAATATGGAGAACTTGTTCTTAGAAAAGAATCAGATGATCTTGTGATGGTTTGAGTGCAGACTTCGTATATATACCGGCAGTCGTGTATGACGTCCCCCGAGCGTTCTTAGCGCCTCCTCTGTGACCTTGCTGGTCAGGTCCAAAGTGAGATTGGGCTTCGCGTGACCACTGCTATGGAGTTGTTACATATTTTTTTTTATGTTACTGGAGAACATAGGTTTATATGTATATATTTTGTTTTGATTCTACTAATCTATAGATATGTATGTAAGGTTATTACTTTTCATTTTGAGAACTTTTGATTACAACTCTTTCTCTCTCTCTCTCTCTCTCTCTCTCTCTCTCTCTCTCTCTCTCTCTCTCTCTCTCTCTCTCTCTCTCTCTCTCTCTCTCTCTCTTTCTCTCTCTCTTTATGTGTAAGGTTTGTTCACATGCAATTTTGAAATGAAATTGTAACTTGTGCCGAAATCGAAATTTAGTTCAAATTATGATCTTACCAGTAGTATACTGAGTGATGTTTTAGAATTATAGTTTTTATTCTCATTGGGTTTGTTTGTAGTATTTGTTATACTAATTCTGCTATACAGTATTATGTACTGGCTACTTTGAAAATTTTAAATGAAGTCTCTCTTTATATTAATTTCTATGCTTATTCTGTCTTAAATCTTTCCATGTATAATCTGATGTTTGCTGTTATTCTTTTAGTGACAGTGGACGTCAGCTTCTTAAAGTTGAACGTTTTTCTGTTTTCTAACGTAAATCTATCTATTCTTTTTTTTTTTTTTTTTTTTTTTTTTTTTTTTTTTTTTTTTTTTTTTTTTTTTTTTTTTTCCGCATACTCGCAGTACCATGATGATATCTCACCATCTCCTAAAGGTCTAATAGATACTGTGAATCTAGGAAATGAAATGTGTTGTGATTATTCCAAATGACAATACGTAACACTGCTTTCTTGCAGTATTTCCAGAATGTTTTAAGGTCATCCAATTAAATGAATTGTTCCAAAGGTGCACAGAATCACTTTAGAGAACGAAATACAGTAACCTTTCGACAAATGTTTAAATTGGAAAGGAATCAACTGGGTAGCGAGGGCGTGAAATTTTGTTTTAGTATTTATGGGCTGTATTTTTTGTACCTTGTCCTGTCAAGATGATCCGGAATGGCTGAAAAGATTTATACCGTCGTATTAAATTCTACACAAAATGACTTTACTTCTTTATATCCCAGTCGAATATTTAAGACATAGTTTTTAGTTTTTTTGTGAAAACTTTGAAAAATCTTTGTTGAATGTCCTTCGATAAAATGTCGGGAAATGTTGGGATCCATTAGTGAAACTTTCTGAATTTTGGACAATGGACAAATATACCAAATTTTTCAATGTAGGTATTTAATGCCTTTCTATACATTATTTTCAATAGCTCCAAGCAAAATGGTTATTATAGTAAAATAACTGTCAAGATGTGCAATATATACAACGTAACATGCTATTAGATAACGTATAAGTTACCCTATAATGTGAGTAAAATAATATAATAGTCATGTTTTCGTATAAGATTAACAAAATAGCCCCCAAAGCAATTGTGATATATGTGATTTCGATTTTTATTCACGAACAAGTGTGCTATATCAAGTATTTGTTTTGAAAATATAAAAAACTATGAATTATCCATCAAGATTAGTTTTTTATTGAAAAAAAAAATCAATTATAAACTACACACTTATATTCTAAGTATGATAGAAAGGCCTCTTTTGTGTTTGTTGGTGATTTCAATGTTCACATTGGGAGTGGTTAAATTCAGTTTCTCCTATACTAATCGCCATGGTTAAGAATTTTGAGGTTTGCCTCTGAATTAGGCTGTGATAAAATCATATGTGAAGCTACTCGCAGGTCTGGTAAGTGTGGACCTCGTATACACCGACTCCCCTTGTACAAGTAATGTTGGTTCTGCAGTTGGGACATATGAGCATGCCTTGATTTCATTAGTAGTGAAGACTGAGCAGCCTGTCCCTGATGAATCATACTTATGTAAGATTTTCATAAAATCTTATGCAGACTGGAATGGCATTTTGAGTGGTTTTTGTGTGGTTGAATTGGTCTCAGTTGTATGATAGTGTTGATCATGTTGTTCCTTTGAATGGGAATCTAGTCAACATAATTGGGAGGCGTATCCCTTCTCGTGTGCTAAGGTACGAGCGAAAGACGAACAATGGTTCACTGATGATTGTTGACCTCCGTATGGTTTTTGGAAGGGTAACAGATTAGATTTGACTTGTAATAATTATTTTTAGCTTAGAGTTTTTGATCAGTGAGATTATGCCTCAACTGAAAAAGAATACAATTAAACCGCTAAAAGAAACCCTTTCTGGTACAAGCCAGGAAAATACATTAAGTGGTTGGCTACCCTTAAATATGCACTCTGGTGTAAATGCAACAGTTCCTCCGTCACTTAAATCAGATGGCTCTGTCCCTCACTTTCAAAAAGAAAAGGCAACCCTTTTGGCTGATGCGTTTGGCAGTAAGGGAGTAATGAGAAACTTGATCTTCCTCATTCCTTGGTTCCTGAGGCAAAACTAACTAATTTAGCTTTTTAATCTCGTGAAATTAAAGCTCTTGATTGATCTTGATGCTTATGGAGGTGTAGACCCAAATTGGTTGTTTTCCTTTTATTTTATAAAGACTGCAGATTTCTTAGTTCCAAAGTTATCTGTTATTTTGCACAATTTAGCAAGAAGTTGAGCTTTTGGCACTTGTTGGAGAATTGGTAATGTTACTCCACTATGTAAATGCGTTTGTAGTAGCTGATGTCCAACTGATTACCGCCCAATTTCCATAACTCCCATATTATCTAACGTTTTTGAACATCTTTTTGCAAAACGTCTAAATAGGTTAGCTGGAGGTAATCATCTGTTCCTCGTTTGTAATTTGTAATATTTCTTTAACTCTGTATGACTCAAAATTTTATGTGTGATTCTCGACAGCAAGTTTAATTTTGAGAAACACATTAGGTCGGTCTGTCTTCAATTGCACAAAAAATTGTCTTATTTAGAAAGTATTAGGAGATTTTCGGGGATCTATCTATTCTGAAGAAGTGTTTTAATTCTTCCATTTTACCTTGTATCGAGTATTGTTCTCTTGTCTCATCTTCAGCTACCGATTCTTATAATTTGTTGGACTGGAACTTACGGTTTTTTAGATTTCTTATTCCTGATCAAGATATTAATCTCTGGCACCATCATTCAATTAGTTCATTATGCATGTTGCATAAGATTTTTCATAATTCTGACCATCCTTTACACTGATTTTTTTCTGGACAGTACCATCCTGTTTGTAATACTACGTATGCAGTTAATTCTGATAGTCACGCCCTCATCATGAGGCTCAATACTACACAGTATTCTAGAAGTTTTATCCCTGCTATGACTAAGTTGTGGAATGATCTTCCTAATCTGATAGTTGAATCGGTAGAACTTCAGAAGTTCAAACTTAAAGCAAATGTTTGTATGTTGAACAAGGTGACATGAGTCTTTTTGTAGTTTGTATATGGAAGATCTGTTTTAATGTTGACACTGCTCTTATAATATTTAATTCTAATTGTTCATTACTTCTTATTTAGTTAGTTAATTTCCTTATTTCCTTTCATCACTAGGCAATCTTCCCCTATTGGAGCCCCTGGGCTTACAGCATCTTGCTTTCCAATTAGGGTTGTAGCTTAGCTAGTAATGTTAATGATAATTATAATCTGTAATTTTACTATACAGAGATTTATTGAAGTACTTTAGATGTTACCTGTTGTATAAAACTTAGTACTTGAAACCATTTGGTCCAAAATATTATTGTTCACATTTGCAATTGCATAATTCAATGCAAAGAAGTCAAGCTTTAGAACAGGAACAGCAAGCACAATTTCCTTTACAAGAACACTTTATGAGATTAGAACTCATTCCATCCTCGGCTATTGTTATCCACATAGGTACCCAAACGTCTTTCTTTATCCTCTGTGGTCTGTCATTAGGAGATAGTATGGTCGACTGTACATATATACAAGGTGTCTAAATACCATATGTATTTAGGCTATTTGTATCATATGCTCTGTGATTGCATCCTGAAAATTAATTTATATTGCCTATATTTTATTTCATTTGACAAGGAAGCTGTTATACTATATATACTATATATTTCATCATTGTGTATAGCATCTAAGTTGTTTAAAAATCTAATTACAAAATAAACTGTTCATTTGTAAAAATATTCTGCACACCTCAGATTTGAAATAGGTATAAGAGACCACTTCTCTTGGTAGTATATGCTCAAAAGATAGGCCCTTCGTTGTGAAAAGTATTCGTCTTATATCATTTAAGATTAGAGATGTAACTTCTTTTGAGGAAACTTTTCTTACTGCCAAAAATATTTGCTTTGATATTGAAGACACTTCAGTTGCTCTAGAAACAGTGTTATTAATTCGTGCTTGTTCCATGGAGTAGCTTCAATACCAGAAGGTGGAAACTTAGAGTTGGTAATTCTGTTGTACGTGAATTTTCTCAACAATCAGCTAGAAGCATGTTATTATTAGAGAGTGAAGGAAACTCCTCTCTTCAAATGGTTGCGACTTTTGCAAATAAAATTGTTACTTTTTTTAAGTTCCTTAAAGCCTTATATCCTCTAACATTTCTTGTATGCCTTCTGGAAATATCAGTAATGTTGGCATCCCTTGAATTCCAATATCTTTAAAATGGTTCAGGATTTTTTTTAATGAAGTATTTATTTCTGCACTGAAACCAAATTCCTGCATCCTCTTTGCGTAAACTGTGTAAAGGTCGTTCAATTGGAATGTGTGTCCGGAGCTTCTCCTAATTCACTTTATATTTGATTTACAGTTTCAACCAAGGTTTTGGCCTTTACCATGTTGTTGTTAACATTATCATTAAGGTTGGTTGCTTTGTCTACAATAGGATCGATATCTGTTTCTATATTTCGTCAAACAAGTAAAATTATATTTGGCTTCCAAATCAACTAAATCATCTGATGAAAAACGGGCAAAAATATCTTTCTTCAATCTTAGAGATTTTTTCAGCACACTGCGTGGCATATGTAGTAAGTGTTCTTGTCCATGTTCGGCAGGAAAGGAAGCTACTACTCTCTGCGGTTAAGTTTTGTGCCTGCCTCTTTGATTGCCTTGTTTAACTGCATTCCCTTACTGATTCTGTCTTCCGTTTCCTGCCTTGGCGTTGTAGTTGATCATTGTTGAAATGTTTTGTGGCAATAAGCATTGTTATCTACAATTTGGTCGCTCTGTAGTTTCCATCTAATAGAATTTGCATGGCAGAGTTCCAAAAACCAAAAATGCTTCAACATTTTTCAAAAACATTTTAAAGCTTCCTTAGCAGAAAATCGTTTGCCTTTAGTTTGATGAATAATACCAATTATCTATAATATAAGGAGTAATTTTGTCCGCAAATTCTGTTAATACAGTGTTGAATTCCAATTTGCAAACAAATTTGTCAAGAAAACAGATATGGCCATAAAGATCATAATAAACGGTATTTTAGTTGGAGACATTAATCTTATATATTCCATTTATTATCTTAGAAAGTTTGGTATTGTCCGACTTGTAACACTTACCCCTAAATTTTAAGCTAATGGAGGCCGTTGAATTACGAGCAGCCCATTAAGTTTCCTGTGGTCTGATGAAGGAATGATATTTTTACATGTAAATGAATAGGATATTCACACTAATCCTTAGTTTGTGATAGTCACTTTTTTAAACATAGAAAAGAAGAAAGTGCTATTGACATCAGTATTAGTCGTGTTCTAATTTTATTGTACATACCAGGTAAGTTTGCTATTCAAATCATTTGGAAACATAACAGGGCGAGAGTTAAGACTTAAAACTGTACTGTACTGAAGGAATGAACAGGTTGAAGATGAACCCAGATCCCATGGTCGTTCTTTTCTTTGACTCCTCTGCGCTCAATCACGTTGATTGGGTTCCCCAGGTCAAATGTCAATAAGGAGTATAACCTTAAAGTTCTTTAAAG
>NC_090751.1:16757679-16777679 GCF_036898095.1 Palaemon carinicauda
TGGCTAGTTGAAATGTTGAAAATAGTCCCTTTTCTTTCATTTCTCTGCTTATTCTGTCTTAGATCTATCTATGTACAATAGTAATTTTGCTGTTATTCGTTTAGTCGTAATGAACTTCATCCTATTCTGTTTTCTTATAGGATTATTATTTTTAGTTTATTTCCTTTTTTAACACATTCCTACAATAGGTTGATGACCATTCACCATTTCCGAAAGGTCTTCTTGTATAGTCTTGTGAATCTTGGGAACATTTCAAATGTATACAAAATAACTTTGCTTATTTATTTCTCAGTCGAATATTTAAGCCATATTTTCGTTATTAATATTCATGAAAACTTAAAAAATGTATGAATTATAAATTTTCTTTATTATAATGGATGAAAATGCGAGCAGTCCAATAATTTTCATGTGGTTTGATGGAATAATTCTATTTACAAGTAAATGAATAGTATATTTACACTATTCCTTACAGTTTGTGAAAGCCATATTTTAAATTGAAAAGAAGATCGTGCTGGTAGAACGGTGATAAATTTAAAATATATATCTTAAATTTCCGTTAAACTGTCGACATCAGTATTACTCGGTGTTCTAATTGGGTTGTGCATACAAACAATGTTTAGAATGACACTGCAATCCAATTTACTTGAAAACATAACAGTACAAGATCTATACCTTGTAACTGTGCACTCGACATGAGGAAAATAACTATTTCAGAAGCTTATAAATGATGGCGCACTTATGGATGTCTTTGTGAAGGTGATGAAGCTATTTATTAATGTAAGCTTTATTAACCGGTTCAAGATGTATCAGGGATGGATTCTCATATGTTAGTCTACCTGGGTATCCTATTACAGAGATTGCCGGTAGATGTAATCGCTTTGATAGTGTTCGTCCTGTAGTGGGGGTACTATCTTTGAAGGGTAACAATGACTCGCTTCAATCAGTGTCAAATTCCTCAATCCTTTAAGTTTTATATTTATTATTTTTTATCTAAAATCTTTTTGATATTGTGCAATTTATTTATGTATAGAATGGGTTTCGTCATCGCCGAATTAATTTGGTTCTTTTCAAGTATATGGTATTATATAGATTTTAATAAATTGACCAAAAATCCTATTTTGAATATGTTGATCAATTTGACAATAATGTTAATCTGCTTATTTGTTTGTCACGGTGTGTCTGTCCTTTAGGCAATAAGATTCTTTTTAGGAAAATTAATGTACTATTTTCACTGTTCTCTTGGAGTAAAAATATGCTGAGAACCTGAATTACTACTACTACTACTACTACTACTACTACTACTACTACTACTACTACTACTACTACTACTAATACTAGCTAAGCTATAACCCAAGTTGGAAAAGAAAGATGTCTCGTTCAATCTTATTCTGCATGTATGCAATTGGACTATCGAAAATACTACAAAGGCATGGCGTGAAGTTCAAACTATTTGCGGATGACACACAATTTTACTTCTCCACAAGTGATATAGACGACATTACTGAAACTCTAAACGGAATCCTTGATAGTGTTAGAGAATGGATGATAATTAAATAGCTAAAATTAAATGAGAACAAAACTGAGTTTATGGCGGTGGGAAAGAGAAACAGCGTGAGAAGCTTGGGTGATATTCAAGTAAACGTAAATAATGACTCAGTGCCGATAATCTAGTAAAGTTCATGACCTAGGCGTATTTCTTGACTGTAGCTTGTCTCTTAAATCCCAAATCAACTTTGTAGTAAACACTGTTGGTTATCAAGTAAGAAATATTGCTTTTATAAAAAAAGAAGAAAAAATACCTAGAGGAATATTCTGTAAACTTGTGATAATCAGTGTAATTATCAAAATTTACTACTGTAACTCCATTTACTATCTATCAAAAGTACATCTTTAGAAATTACAAAACATAATGAATAGAGGAGCAAGACTGATATATAAGGTGTCCCACCTATAGAAAGGAATACTCCTATACTAATTGATCTACAATGGCTGCCGAATAAAGCGAGAAGTGAGTTTAGAATATGTACAATAACCCACCAAGCCATCAGAACCTGTCGACCAAAATATCTAAAAGAATTGCTACATATTGTGCTACCAACAAATCGTCCTGACACGAGAATAGTTACAGATGGTTTTATACTATTAGAACCTAAATGCATGTAAGTTTTAGAGCCTTAAGATATGCAGCCCCGAGACTATACAATAGGCTCCCAATTATCCGAATAATTGCAGATATTAAGGCTTTCAAGAGGATGCTGACGACTTTCTTATTCTGCTAGTGCTTCGATAGTGATGATCAAACAGTAACGAACAATACGCATTGTGAAATGTTAAATACTCCCGAACGAGCATCAAAAAGCGACCATGGAGGTCCTGTATAGAGTAGGGTTCCCCTGCTGTACGGGGCCAGATATGCAGCCCTTAAAGTAAAGTAATTAAAGTATAAACCAAAAGGGCTCCAACTGGGAAAATAGCCCAGCGAAGAAAGGAAATAAAGGAATTGATAAACTACAAGAAATGTGATTAACAATTGAAATATTTAGGAACAGTATTAACATTAGAATAAATCTTTCATATATAAACTATTAAAACTTCAATAAATAGGAGGAAGAGAAATATCCTAGAATAGTGTGCTTCAGTGTACCTTAAAGCAAGAGGACTCTACCCTAAGACAGTAGAAGACCATGGTACAGAGGTAATGGCAGTGCCCAAGACCAGAGAACAATGGTTTGATTTTGGAGTGTCCTTCTAGAAGAGCTGCTTACCATAACTAAAGTGTCTACTACCCTTTTCAAGAGGAGATGGCCACTGATCAATTACATTGCAGTAGTTAACCCCTTGACCGAAGAAGAACTGTTTGGTTATCTCAGTGTTGTCAGGTGTATGAGGACACAGGAGAATATGTAAAGAATAGGCCAGACTATTCAGTGTATGTGTAGGCAAAGGAAAAATAAGCTGTAACCAGGGAGAAAGATCTAATGTAGTATTGTCTGGCCAGTCAAAGAAACCCATATATATATATATATATATATATATATATATATATATATATATATATATATATATATATATATATATATATATACATATATATATTTAAGTGTGTATATATATGTATATATATGTATATACATGTATATATGTATATATGTGTGTGTGTATATATATACATATATATATATGTGTGTGTGTGTATATAATATATATATATATATATATATATATATATATATATATATATATATATATATATATATATATATATATATATATATATATATATATATATATATATATATATATATATATATATATATATATATATATATATATATCAGTCCTCTAAAGAAGTATCACGAAACTAGTCAGGAGTTAATCGTATATTTCGTATTTTCATTTTCCCTGTGGTTCTTCTGCATCTGAGCATTACGTTTTCCTGTGATTTTTACGCATATATATATATATATATATATATATATATATATATATATATATATATATATATATATATATATATATATATATATGTGTATATATATATATGTATATATATATATATATATATATATATATATATGTGTGTGTGTGTGTGTGTGTATATATATGTATGTATGTATGTATGTATGTATGTATATATATATATATATATATATATATATATATATATATATATATATATATATATATATGTGTGTGTGTGTGTGTATATATATGTATGTATATATATACCCATATATGTAGGTATATATATATATATATATATATATATATATATATATATATATATATATATATATATATATATATATGGGAAAATGGAAAGAGAATAACAAACTACTATGTATGACATTTATGGACTATGAAAAAGCTTTTGATTTTGTCAAAATTTCAGCATTGATGAAAACCCCTCATATATAAGGAATATATAGATCTTATGTTAGAACACTTGAAGATATATATATGGGAATTACAGCAATCCTGTAACTACATAAAGATAGTGAGAAAATTTAGATTGGGATAGGAGTTAGATAGGCCGTCCCTATCTCTCCAAAACTATTCACAGCATTCGTAGAATTTTTAAGGATTGGAATTGGGAAAATATAGTAATTAACATTTATAGGGGATACTTTAACAACGTAAGATTTGCAGATGGCATAGTTTTGCTTAGTTAATGATGGGAGAAAAAAAGAAAAAAAAAGATAGAAAATTTTAATAAAGCAGATGTATGGGACTGAAAGTGAATATGAGTAAAGCTAAGAAAATGTTCAGTGAAAATGCAAAGAAAACCAATAAAGTTTATGGGCAAACCATAAATTGTTGATTAATAAATGTACTTAAAACAGGCAGTAAATGTTTCCCAATGACATGAGACCAAGATTAAAGAATGATAATCCTGGGATAAAGAGTTTTTGGTGTACAATATTAGATTATGAAAAGTAAAATGCTATTTTCATTTTAAACAAATGTATTTAATCAGATGATCCTCTCATTGTTAATTTATGCATCAGAAACTTGTAGAATTACTAGAGCCTTAGAACATAAGCTAGTTACAACTCAAAGAGCTATGGAAAAAATAATGATGAGATTAACACTAAGAGACAGAAAAAGAGCAACATGGATACGAGAAGAAACAAAAGGAGAGGATATTCTAACAATGTGTAAGAAAAATGAATGGACATGGGCAGGACATAAATACAAATAACAGATGGAGGTTTAGAATAACAGAATGGGTCCCTAGAGATTGAAAAAAACAAGGAAAGGAAGAAAAGACAAGTGGTTAACGAAGTAAGAAAATTTCCTGGTATAGACCAGCATAGAAAGATCATAAACGCGGGTGGAAGGACATGTCTAAGGCCTTAGTTTTGCAGTGAACTTGTAACCGCTGATATATATATATATATATATATATATATATATATATATATATATATATATATATATATATATATATATATATATGTGTGTGTGTGTGTGTGTGTGTGTATGTGTGTGTATATATACATATATATATATATATATATATATATATATATATATATATATATATATATATATATATATATACAAATTAGTATTTGTATATATATATATATATATATATATATATATATATATATATATATATATATATATATATATATATATATGTACAAATTAGTATTTGTGGATGATTTTATAGTAATCAGGAAAATAAAATTCTAGGTCCTAATGAAATAGCTGATTTCTCCGCTAAGAGACGAAAATGTAAAAAAAGATTGATTCATTTTTACCTTTGTGGCAAACTAGTTAGATTTCTTTTTTTTATTTCAGCTAATATACATGCTGCCTACTGATATTTTTCAATGTACGCTTTTGTTTTGATAGGGTTCGGATTGTAGTGTATGTCATGTGATAATAAATCGTAGTTACAGGAATAATGGAATTTCGTACATTTTAACAAGCTTGATTATTCTAGAAGTGTTTTTTCTAAGACTAACACTCCTCTTACTTATATTTACCTGAAGGTGAGATATATAGAATATTCTTGAAAGTTTTGCCCCAATTACACTTAAAAGCTTAACGTTCCATCAGTATTTCACCTTAGGAATATCCGTTATGCAGATATGTAGGTATGCATTGAATATTTTCACATAGGTTAATATTTGTGAAATGTCAAATTATGTAGGTCAATCATATCGGAAGTATCTTCGAAATTTATTGTACAAAAATACTTATTTATATAACAATAAACTATAAAGCTTTTATATCATAGAGAGGAAGCCTTTTAAGAAAAGTGATTGTTGTAAATAAGGTATAAAGTGTTCTTTCTTTGTAGAAGTATTGACGTTTTTGTCCTGTCTTTGCTGGGGTAGAGTTTTTCATCTTAGAATGGAGCTCCATAGGATTCAGAGGGAGCACCATACCCATTGCTTGGAGCAGGAGGTGCGCCATAGCCATTGCTTGGTGCAGATGGTGCACCATTTCCATTTGAGCCATAGCCATTGCCATTACCATTTCCGTTACCGTTCTTCTTTCCATTCTTTCTGCCGTTGCCATTACCGTTCTTCTTGCCATTTCCATTTCCGTTGGAACCATAACCATTGTTTCCATTGCCGTTACCGTTTCCATTAGAACCATATCCGTTGTTACCATTGCCGTTACCATTTCCATTGGCATAACCATAAGGCTGGACCCCGATGAGTTCGTTGACAGAGTAGAAGTCTTCGGCATCAGCGCAGTCGAAGTTGAACCACCAATCACAGACGAGGTACTGTTGGTTGAAGATGGTTCCGTTGGGGCAGAGGAAGGAGTCCTGTTGGCGGCGTCCACTTGGTCTGTCCTGGCAGATGTGGAAGACCTGGCAGCCAGCTTCAGCGTCAGTGTCGGCGTAATATCCAGGGACGTTTTGGGCGTTGCAGTCGAATCCTGTGTCAGGGACAGAGGCCAAGATAGGGTAGTCCTCTCCAGGGACACCACCTCCAGGGATGTTCTCAGCCAGGGCAGCAATGGCAGGATCTACTCCATAGGCATTTTTGGGAGGACCATAGGCACTGCTTGGTGGGGGACCATAGCCGTTGGAAGGAGGACGCTTATCAGCAGCTGCCAAGCTGAGAAGAGCTGGAATAAGAATCATCATTATTTCTTTGCTGGGATTCTAGTATAGTATGTGAAAAATTATATGTTGATTTTCTTATTATTATGCGTAACATATGTTTTGTGACATATAGCAATTGAACAGGGGTAATATTTTCCCTGTGTAGCATTACACATTAAGACACTATTATTTTTTTTTAGCAAGGTACTTGTTAATTTACCACCATTTCAATTGAAATTATCTTTAAAGTATACCCAACACAAGTATTTAAATTTGATAAGAACCCCTAATAAGTAATTTGAAACATTTTCCAAAAATATTTTATGACTTACCAAAAACTGCGAGACCCTTCATGGTTTCTATGCTAGACAAGAGAGAGAGAGAGAACTTATTCTTAGAAGAGAATCAGCTGATCTTGTGATGGTTTGAGTGCAGACTTCGTATATATACCGGCAGTCGTGTATGGCGTCCCCCGAGCGTTCTTAGCGCCTCCTCTGTGACCTTGCTGGTCAGGCCCAAAGCGAGATTGGGCCATGCGTGACGTCTGCGGTCGAGTTGTTAGATATTCTATGATAATGGAGAGCATGGATTTATATATCCGTTGTTTAAATTTCACAAAACTAGATATGTATGTATGATTTTGAGAAATTTTGATTACAAGTCTCTCTCTCTCTCTATCTCTCTCTCTCTCTCTCTCTCTCTCTCTCTCTCTCTCTCTCTCTCTCTCTCTCTCTCTCTCTCTCTCTCAATAACATGTAGTTTTGAAGGAAGCTGTAACCTATGATGAAATCGAAATACAGTTCAAATAACGTTTTTTTTTAACATTGCGTTTACTCACTCTGTTATACAATTTTGATATATTATATTAAAATCTTTGTTACTGGCTAGTTTGAAATGTTAATCGAATTTTTTTTTCTTTTCTTGTTCTGTGCCTTAAATCCTTATACTGTATGTACAATCGTAATTTTACTGTTATTCTTTTCGTGATAGTGGATGTCAACTTTTTCAAGTTGAACCTATTTCTGTTGATTATTCGCCATCGCCGGAAGGTCGTCTTGTCGATTCCTGTGAATCTTGGAGAACATTTTAAATGTACTGTGATCGTTGCAAATGACATTACATATCACTGCTTTTAAGTAAATGAACTTCTCAAAATATGCACTTAACTAGTTTATTAAACGCAATTGAGTAATGTATCTAAAATTGTTTAGATTGGATAGGAATCGACGTGATAGCAAGGCTGTGTGGTTGTGCAGTTTTCATTGAGGTTCTTTGTACCTTTGTCCTGTCAAGATGATCTAGAATGGCCGAAAAGAGTTACTTTTGTGTTCAACTCTATATTAAATAATTTTTCTTTTTGATTATCCGTCGAATGTTTAAGACATATTTTTCCTTTTAAAATGTATAAAAGCTTTGAATAATGTGTGTTAAATTTCTTTCGATTAAATGAATGAAAATACGAACAATTCATGGTTTTAATTTGGGGGGGGGGTTGATGAAGGAATTTTATTTACAAGTAAATGAATAGGGCATTTGCACTAATCCTTACAGTTTGTGAAGTTTTTTAATTTTTTTTTTAAATACAAGCAAAATTTATATTGACGCTAAAAATCTAGTCACTTGGAAACATAAGAGGGCGAGACTTTAGCTTGTAACTCTACGCTGGCCCTTTTGGGAATTACTATTTTGGAGGGAGTTGAATGATAATGCTCGTACAGAGATTTTATTAAAAGCAATAAGGCTATTTATTAATTTGTATGTTAACAATCCCTTGAGATGTGATAGAGGTGATTCTATGGACTCTAGTCTATCTGGGTATCCTGTCACAAAGAATGTCATAAGAGGCAATCTCATTAACTTAGCCAGTTTTTGTGTCATACTGCCAAGTTAATGCTTTTTTTATTGAAGCCTTTAAATCTTAGAATATTCCTTTTATTCGAACGTGACTTTTGAAGGGTATTAATGGCTCACTACAATCAATGTTAAGATAGGAAGCTCTTGAATTAAATAGAAAAAAGGCCCTAATTCTTCAAGTCACGTATTTGCTATTTTGTATATAGTCTTTTAGATATTGAGCAATTATTAAGATATAAAATTCACTGAAGTTTTTTTTATCAACGCCGAATTCATGTTTTTCTTCATTAAGTGTGTGTTGATAAACCAATTTTGATAAATTTACAAAAAATAATTTTTTGAGCCTAGATTATTTTGACAATTTTCTGAACGTATGTGCTATCTAGTTCAATTTTTTGCTTCGGTAAGTCTGTCGTTTAGGTAATGGATTTTTTAACTATTTTCGTGACGTAATAATACACACTGAAGTATCCTTTGTCATTGTTGCTTTAAGATATATATATATATATATATATATATATATATATATATATATATATATATATATATATATATATATATATATATATATATATATATATATATATATATATCATCACCAGCAGCATCAGTAGCAGAAGCCGTAACACGTCCACTGCAGGACAGAGGCCTCAGACATGTCCTTTCATTCCAGTTTGTCTATGATCTTTCTTTGCCAGTTTATATGTGTAAATTTTCCTAGCTCGTCAACCCGTCATCTTGTCTTCCTTTCCCTGCTTCTTTTGCAAGTTATAGGGATCCATTCTGTTATTCTTAAATGTCCACCTATTATTTATTATTCTTATTATTTCATGACCATGTCCATTTCTTTTTCTTACATGTTACAATATCCTTAACTTTAGTTTGCTCTCTTATCCATGTTGCTCCCTTTCTGTCTCTTATTGTTATTCCCATTATTATTCTCTCCATAGTTTATTGAGATGTAAATAGCTTATATTCTACGGCTTTTGGCAAAACTTCAAGTTTTCGATACATAACTTAATACTGGTAGGACTGTTTGATTAAATACTATTCTTTTTAAACATCAGACTTACCCGGTGGTTATATAAATATAGCTTTAGTCCCTGACGTCCCGGCAGAAATTTCAAAACTCGCGGCAAACACCGATAATGTAGCCAGGTGTACCACCTGTGCGCCCTCTAGTAAAGGTACTTGGAACCATTCCAGTGATTCCTCAGATCTTCCTTGCCGCTCACGCCGGCAACATCGTTGGATTTTTCACTCCCTCTAACCTGTATAATTGCAGTTATGTTGGTGATGTACAATTATACTGTTGGGTTTCGCTCGTTTGTTTTTATTTTTAATTGAGAGTTATTAGTTGGAATTTGATCGTTATGTTCGTAGCTTAAAAAGGGGTAGGTTTAGGAGTTATTCCACCTACTGTAAAACTATCGAACCTTCTCTTTAAAACATGATGATGGAAGGTAAACACTCCACCAACACTATGACGTAAACTACATAGCTCTATGCAGTATGACTTGCATATTCTTTTCTTTTTTTTATGCAGAGAATGAAAAGTAAAGTCTACTTACAAACCAAAAGTCTTTAAGTTTTTATAATATAAAAGGAATATATTATTTTTTAAGAAAATATTTGTCCTATTAGTATACTTTCTTTTGATAATCATCGATCTGTTTTCAGAGGTTAAATAAAACTAGCGTATAGTTCTCATGACAATCGATACAGTCTCACAAATTATTTTGTATCGTCATTTATTTTTGTTCTCGATATTGTTATTTCTAATATTAATCAAATAACCTATTGCATTCTCATTCAAGCCCTTGGCGGAAGAGTAATATCTCTCGCAGCGGGCATGCCTAATTATGGTCTTATTTGAAAGAGTATAAAAAGTGCAATTTTCAGTGCTAAATTAGTGCAGTGATTTTATTCAGTCAGTGGAGGGTGCGTCTGCTCGACCCTGTCGTTATCCTAGCCTTAGACCTCTTCCAAGCTCCCCAACCCCTGGGAAAAGGAATGTCGATCGGCGAAAGGAAATAAGAGGCGTTAGCACCCTAGCAGACCTCCCCTCAAGTGTTCCTGTTGACGTTCCCAGAACGCTCACCCTCGCCGGGGGAAAGGCGAGGTAAAAGTGTTATCTTCACCGTCGGTTGACTCAGCTCACAGACAGGGCTGGCGTCTTGAGTATTTTCCTTCCTTTTAGACAAGAAGAGAGTTGCTCGTCATGACGCCGAGCGTTTAGATGCTTAACACCATAGCGCTAGCGTCAAGAAGGAAGCCGAGCGTTGAGGAATGGGTTACATCACACCAAGCGTCGAGTAGCTGGAAGTCATGACACGTAACGCCGAGCGTCAGAGCATTGGACAGCAAGTTACCATCTATGCTGCAAGAGTTTGACACGATGTTTGAACCTGAGTGCAACTTCTTTGTCTCTCATGTTGGATGAGCGAACATTCTAGACAAGAACGTCATAGTTCTTGGCGTCTGAATCGCAAGCGTTATTGTGCTGAGAGTCACGTGGCGCCGAGCGTCAAGCAGTTGCATGGCGTCAAGCGTCCAGCAATTGGACTTGACGTCGAGTGTCAAGCAGTTAGACATGACGTCGAGCGTCAAGCAGTTACGTGACATCGAACGTCAAGCAGTTGGACGTGACACCGAGTGTCAAGTATAGTTCTGAGCGTCTAAATCGTGAGCGTCTAATCGCGAGCGTCTAAATCGCGAACATTATTGTTCCGAGAATCATGGTGCTGAGCGTCAAGCAGTTTCACGGCGTCTAGCATCCAGCAGTTGGACTTGACGTCGAGTGTCAAGCAGTTAGACATGACGCCGAGCGTCAAGCGTCCAGCATTTGGACTTGACGTCGGGTGGCAAGCTTGACGCCGAGCATCAAGCAGTTAGATGTGACGCCGAACATCGAGCATCAAGACTCGGACGTCGTGCTTACACCAGTCGAGCCGAATGTCGAGATTGTGAACGTCTTAGTTCCGATCGTAATGACCGCGAGCGTCTAGTGTTGGAACATCGTTACGCCAGGCACTATAACTGAAAAAATACAGAGAAAAATATTAACTGGAAAGAAATTTTTTTCACACACCAAGGTCCACCTGTACAAACTCTTGGTGTTTGATGGAGGGCGAGAAATAAACCCCTAAAAGTGAGGGCGAGAAATAAACCCCTAAAAGTAAGTAATGATCTTGGACCCATTAAGGCCAGAATTCAGGACCTTAAAGAGTTGACTCCTTGGAAACAAGACGTCTCTACCTCGGTTAGAGACTTTTAGGAGGAAGGGATCGATGATCTCCTTTCCCCTACTTACCTTTTAGAGGAATTCTCATAGGAGAAGATCCTAAGATCCTTCATCCTTCGGTTGACTTAAAGAAGCTTATGAGAGTTTTTTACTGAAGAGTTTCCGAATTATTTTGTGCCTGCTGCTCCTCATTCCCCCCCTTCAGAGTTTATGCTAGGGAAGGCGTCGAAGGAGTCTCTGTTTACAAAGATGGTGCGGTCTCGATCATCCAAAAGAGCTTTGAGGATGATGGGAGACTGGATGCAATCCAAGAATAACCAGGGTAATACTGTTTTTCCCTTTTCCCTTGGCTAGATTGGCCTCCAGATCTAGCGTTTGGCGAAACGGGAGAAGTTCTCAGCTTGGGAGTTCCTACCTCTGCCCAAGGAGACTTTTCGAGTCTAGTAGATCCTCCGCGTCGGATGGTCGTGAGAAGGACCAAAACACTCTGGTCAATGTCAGAGCTTGATCCTCCTCTCAAAGGCGTCTTCAGAGATTTCGTAGTATTCAATTTCCTTGACTGGACTCTTAAAGCCTTGGGGAATAAGATTTCTGCCTTGAAGGTTGTGGACACTGATATTCTCAGCCTCATTATGTCAGGCATGGTTAAAACCTTAAAGAACGGTTCCAATGAGTTAGCAGCCCTTTTCTCCGTGGGTGTCTTTAAGAAAAGAGCCAAATGTGTTCTTTTCTGTCCATTGGGGTTACACCCATTTAGAAGTCAGAATTGAGGTACGCACTCCTTTTTACTTCCTCTCTTCTTCCTCTAGGGTTAGTCAAAGAGGTCTCTTCCGCTTTAGCCTTAAAGGTCACACAGGATTTGGTGTCTAAAACAGCAAGGAAGGTTCTACCTACCTTTTTTCTCTAAACCGTACAGACAACAGTAGGAGCCAGACTAAACCACTTCTGGCGAGCCTGGGAGAGGAGAGGAGCAGACCTTTGGTCCGTACTATTACTAAAGGAGGGATGCAAAATCTTTTTCCTAGTGAAACCTCCTTTAATAGTAAATCCAATAGACCTCTCTGCCAGATACAGAGATTAGCCAAAGAGACAGGCTATGCAACATCAAATGTCTCTCTTAGTGCAGAAGGAGGCTGTTGACTGGTCCTGGATATAAGTGCTCTCAACACCTTCGTTCAGAAGACAAAGTTCTCCATGGAGACATCAAAATCAGCCCTAGCGTTAGTAAGAAAGGACGACTGGATGGTCTCGTTAGACCTCCAGGATGCTTACTTCCACATCCTCATCCATCCGAACTTCAAACAATACCTGAAGTTCGTGTATAGGAGGAAGTTATTCAGTTTTGGGCTCTTTGTTTCGGCCTAAGCACCACCCCTCAAATAGATGGTGCATCTAATAGGACCTGTCATTCTTCTAACCATAGACCTCTTCCAAGCTCCCCAACCCCTGGGAGTAGGAATGTCGAATGTTCTAACCATAGACCTCTTTCAAGCTCTCCAACCCCTGGGAGAAAGAATGTTGAACGACGAAAGGAAACGAGAGGCTTTAGCTCCCGAGCAGACATCCTCTCGGGCATACCTGTTGACGCTTCCTAGGAGGCTCGCCTTCATCATAGGAAAGATGAGGTAAAAGTGTTTTGGTCATCTTTGGATGACGCAGCGCCCAGACGGGGCTGGCGTCAAGCTCTCAGACCTCTGAAGAGGAAGATGGACTCAGTTTATCAGCTTCCTATCATGACCCCGCAAGCTCCTGGTTGTAGTCTTTGGAGCAGTCCTGAGAGTTTTTCATTCTACAAAAGAAAGCTCTCCTGCCAAACGTCCTTTAAGAACATCGACAACTGTCAAGAAACATCCAATTCATCCAGTTGCAGGACAGTTGTCTGAGCCTGGCATGGCCTCGGTTCATCCTCCTCCCTCACCGTCAGACTGGTTATCGTCCTCTGGACGCTCTACACGTTCTTTAAATGGTGTAGAAAGTGAGCTTGTGGTAGACGTGACGTCTCCTGTACCACAACAAGTTGACCCTAATTTTAATATGCTGCAAGGTATGCAACAGAAACTCTCTTCGCTCATGCAAGTTTATCAGCCTGTGGACAATAAGAGGGTAGCATGCCTGAACCCTGAGCGTCAGGAAGCCTCACACTTGGACGCCAAGCGTCGTAAAGCTACTAGTTGAGAGGTTATTGACGACGAACATCTTTACAACTCCCCTGTTAAATGTCGTGTTTTCAGCCACTTTAACCCAAGGGAGTCAAGCACCCAGACGTGACGTCGAGCGTCCAGCAGAGCGTGACGCTGAGCGTCCAGCAGAGCGTGACGCCGAGCGTCCAGCAGAGCGTGACGCCGAGGGTCCAGCAGAGCGTGACGCCGAGCGTCCAGCTAACGTGACGTCGAGTGTCCAGCAGGACGTGACGTCGAGCATCCAGCTAAAACATGACGTCGAGAGTCCAGCAGGATATGACGTCGAGCGTCCAGCAAGACGGGATGTCGAGCGGCAAGCAGCCAGACATGACATCGAGCGTGAAGCAGGACGCGACATCGAGCACCAAGCAGAACGCGACGTCGAGCGTCAAACAGCTCATGACGTGGATACGTTCGCATTTCCACCGTTCAAAATTTATTACAAAGTGATGCAAAAGTTTGTGTCACATGAAGGGACCAGATTGACTCTAGTGGCCACTTTTGGCTCTCAAGAGAGTGGTTCACAGAGGTACTGGAATGGATGGTGGATACTACAAGAAGCCTTCCATTAAGAGTAGATCTACTCAAACAACCCCACTTGGAAAGGTACCATCGAAATCTCCATTCTCTTCATATAACTGTCTTCAGATTATCGGAAAACTCACAAGAGCTAGAGGTTTTTCGAAGGAGGCAGCTAGGGTTATTGCAAGAGCAAGGAGGACTTCTACCATCAAGGTTTACCAATCCAAGTGGGAGGTTTTTAGAGAGTGGTGCAGAGTCAACTCTTTTTCCTCGTCCAGTATCTCTATAACTCAGATTGCTGACTTCCTGTTATAGCTTCGAAGGAAACACAATTTTTACATCCTCTACCATCAACGGATACAAGAGTATGTTAGCAACCGTATTCAGGCACAGAAACTTGGACCTTTCTAATGTTAAAGACCTACAGGAGCTTCTCAAATCATTTGAAACATCAAAGCAACTGCACCAGGATTCACCAGCTTGGAATCTGGATATAGTCTAGAAGTTCATTATGAGTGACAAGTTTGAGCCCTTGCATTCAGCTTCATTTAAGGATCTTACGATGAAGACTCTATTTTTGGTCAGTCTGGTGACAGCTAAACGAGTCAGTGAGATTCATGGTTTTAGTTAAAACGTTGGTTTTTTCGAGATAACAAAGCTATCCACTCATTGCAGTTAGGCTTTCTCGCCAAGAACGAACGCCCTTCTCAACTTTGGCCCAAGGCTTTTGAGATTACTGTGCCCAGTAAGAGCCCTGAAGTTCTACCTGGTCTGAACGAAAGAGTTGCGAGGCAAGTCGGAAGTTCTTTGGTGCTCGGCCTAGAAGCCCTCGTTACAGATGTCAAAGAATGCACTTTCATTCTTCATCCGGCTCTTAATAAGAGAGGCTCATGCACATTGCAGTGACACGGACCTCAAGCTTTTAAAAGTCAAAACGCATGAAGTTAGAGCTGTAGCAACTTTGGTGGCCTTCAAACAGAATAGATCGTTGCAGAGCATTATGGACAACCTTTTGGAGGAGTAAATCTGTGTTCGCTTTACATTATTTGAAACGTGTCCAGACTCTTTATGAGGACTGCTTCACTCTGGGACCATTCGTAGCAGCGAGCGCAGTAGTGGGGGAAGGATCCTCCACTACATTCCCATAATCCTTATACCCTTTTTTCTCTTGGAACTTTTATATTTTTACAGTTGTTCGTGGAGATTGCGGCAGTCTTCCACAATCATTGATTTTAGTCAGGTGGTCAATTTGTTCCTTGAGAGCGCCCGGAACAATGGTATTGGAGGAGGTCCTGTCACATAGAGGTTTTTAGACCGTTTTGACAGCTCCTAGAGGTCTTCAGCCCTCTGGGTGGATCGCTGGATCTCACAAGGAAAGCGGACATAATGAAAAAAATCATTGAAGTCAGCTTCCTTATCAGGTACGAACCCTTAAGCTTGTTTATTAACTCTCAAGTAAAATTCCAACAATGTTGGCTGTCTCTGATCCTCCACCAAGGGTGTCAATCAGCTATATTTATATAACCACTGGGTAAGTCTGATGTTTAAAAATGATATTTTCATAATAAAATAAATTTTTGAACATACTTACCCGGTGGTTGTATAAAATTTGATTCCCCCCCTCCTCCCCTATAGAGACCTATGGGCATGGAAGATCTGAGGAATCACTAGAATGGTTCCAGGTACCTTTACTAGAGGGCGCACAGGTGGTACACCTGGCTACATTATCGGCGATTGCCGCGAGTTTTGAAATTTCTGCCGGGACGTCAGGGTCTAAAGCTATATTTATATAACCACCGGGTAAGTATGTTCAAAAATTTATTTTATTATGAAAATATCATTTTAAGAGAAAGTAACTTTTCACTTTTCATAATCTCATTTTGTTTACCAAATGCTCTCCATCCATTTCTTATCATTCTTATAATTTCGGTCTCGTGTCTTGGAGAACTACTTACTGACTGTCCCAAGTGCGTTTATTCATTAGAAAATCTCTAGAGGTTTGTCCATAACCCTTATTTGTAATCTCTGCATTTTCATTGAACATTATCCTAGTTTTACTGTTTTTTTAATTTTCAGTCTTAAATCTTTTCCTTTCTCAATTTAAAACTTCTATCATCTTTTGGAATTCTTCCCATGATTCACTAAATAGAACTTCTTTTGCAAATCCTAAGTTATTAACGTATTCCCCATTAATATTAATTCCAACCTATTCCCAATCTAAATTGTAAAAAACTACTTCTAGGCATGATGTGACACACACACACACACACACACACACATATATATATATATATATATATATATATATATATATATATATATATATATATATATATATATATATATATATATATAAATATATATATATATATATATATATATATATATATATATATATATATATACAGTATATATATATATATATACAGTATATATATATATATATATATATATATATATATATATATATGCATGTATATATATTTGTGTGTTTTTGTGTACACACACATATATATAGATACATAATATAAATATGAATTTGTATGTGTGGATGATTTTATAGTCAGCATTAGAATCATAAACTTCTCATGATAACCAAGTACGTTTTTGTAGCAAAGAGGTGAAAAAGTAAAAAAAAAAAAAAAAAGGCTTCAAATTGCATCATTTGAACCATTATGGTGAACCTGCTTTTTGATCAAACATACAGTAAATGCTGCCTTGAAGAACTGGATTTTTTTTTTTTTTTTTTTTTTTTTTTTTAAGATTGCGTTCTATGTTACCTCGTACATTTTAATACTTGATAACTTTTGCTGTTTGCATTATTACTCATTTGCCTTCATATTTAAATAAAGGACTACTTGAATCCCTCATACATTTTGTTAACAGGTTAGGTTATGATTAAGTGATTTTCTAAGACCGAAACATACCTTAACTACATTTAACTAAATTTGAGGTATATAAAATATTTGAAAAGTTTCGTTCCAAATACACTTGGGAGCAGAAATTCCTCAGTATTTTACCTGAGATTCTTAATCCACTGCTTTCTAAATTGCCGATATGTAGAAATCAATTGAATGTTTTATTATATGGTTAATATTTGTAAAATATCAAGTTCTTTAGGTGAATCATACTAGAAATTTCATCGAAATTTATTTTTACAAAAATACGTTCTATATATATAAAACAATAAACTATAAAGCATTCTTATCATTGAAAAACTTTTAAGAAAATGGATTTTTGTGAATAATGTAGTGTTCCTTCTTTATTGAATTGCTGAGATTATCTTATTGATAGTGGGGTAAAGATTTTCATTTTAGAATGGGGCTCCATAGGATTCAGAGGGAGGACCATATGCATCGCTTGGTGCAGATGGTGCGCCATAGCCATTGCTTGGTGCAGATGGTGCGCCATAGCCGTTGCTTGGTGCAGATGGTGCACCATTTCCATTAGAACCATAACCATTGCCATTTCCATTACCGTTCTTCTTTCCGTTCTTTCTACCGTTGCCATTACCGTTCTTCTTGCCATTTCCATTGGAACCATAACCATTGTTTCCATTACCGTTACCGTTTCCATTTGAACCATATCCGTTGTTGCCGTTGCCGTTGCCATTGCCATTACTCTTTCCATAACCGTAAGGCTGGACTCCGATGAGTTCGTTGACAGAGTAGAAGTCTTCAGCATCAGCGCAGTCGAAGTTGAACCACCAATCACAGACGAGGTACTGTTGGTTGAAGATGGTTCCGTTGGGGCAGAGGAAGGAGTCCTGCTGGCGGCGTCCATTGGGTCTGTCCTGGCAGATGTGGAAGACCTGGCAGCCAGCTTCAGCGTCAGTGTCGGCGTAATATCCAGGGACATTTTGGGCGTTGCAGTCGAATCCGGTGTCAGGGACAGAGGCCAAGATAGGGTAGTCTTCTCCAGGGACACCACCTCCAGGGATATTCTCAGCCAGAGCAGCAATGGCAGGATCTACTCCATAGGCATTTTTGGGAGGACCATAAGCACTGCTTGGTGGCGGACCATAGCCGTTGGAAGGAGGACGCTGATCAGCAGCTGCCAAGCTGAGAAGAGCTGGAATAAGAATCATGATTCTTTATTTGCCTTTTTTTTCGAGAGGAAAATAATTAATTTTGTTATGTGTTACCACTGTTTTTGAGGTATATAGTGCTTAAGCAGTGTCAATATTTTTACTCTAAGCCATAATACATCAAAATCTGAAGTTTTTTAGCAAAGTATCTAGAAATTTCATAGTATGTTAACTGAAATGCTCTTGAGTAGCGTCAACAATGGTAGTTACAGTGAATAATACCACAAGTGAATAATTTGAATCAAATTTCGGCAAAAAAAAAAAAATATTTTATGACTTACCCAAAACTGCGAGACCCTTCATGGTTTCTTTGCTGGACAAGAGGAAGAACTTATTCTCAGAAAAGAATCAGATGATCTTGTGATGGTTTGAGTGCAGACTTCGTATATATACCGGCAGTCGTGTATGACGTCCCTCGAGCGTTCTTAGCGCCTCCCCTATGACCTTGCTGGTCAGGTCCAAAACGAGATTAGACCTCGCGTGACCATTTCGATCGAGTTCTTAGATATTCTATGTTAATGTAGAACATTGGATTTATAAGTCTATTGTTTCGATTTTACGAAACTATGGATAAAGATGCAATATATATTACTCTTAGTGATCTTTAAATTTTGATTACAACTCTCTCTCTCTCTCTCTCTCTCTCTCTCTCTCTCTCTCTCTCTCTCTCTCTCTCTCTCTCTCTCTCTCTCTCTCTCTCTCAGTGTAGTTTAATAACTTGTGATGTTTTAGAAATATAGTTTTTATTCCTGTTGGGTTTCTTAGCTCTAAGTGTTATTCTATTTTTGCTATTTTATGCACAAATCTGTGTTTCTATTTTGAAATGTTAGTCGAAATATTGAAACAATTATCTATGCTTGTTTTGTATCTTATATACAAAATGATAATTTTACGGTTATTCGTTATTGATAGTGGATATCTGCTTTCCCAAGTTGAATCTTTTTCTGTTTTTAATAGAAATGCTTTTCTTTTTATTTTTTTTATCATATACTTACAGTCATTTGTTGATTGGTCGTCATCTCCGAAAGGTCTTCTTATATATTTTTGTGAATCTTGGAGAATATTTGAAATGGCATTATCACAAATGACAATACATATCACTGCTTTCTTTCCGTTTGTTTTTCCAGAATGATGTAGAAAGGCAATAGATTAGATTAACTGCATCAAATATACATCGAGATGATCGATAAAACGGAATACAGTAACATTCCGATAATTATTTAGATTGGAAAGGAATCAAATGGGTAGCAAGGAAGTGTGGTTGTTTATAGTGGAACAATTTTAGGAAGGCAGTTTGGCGGTCTTCAGAATATTTCCTGTCAAACTTAAAATAGTTTCAGCATTCTTCCCCTTTGTGGAAAGAACCTAGTCAAGTTATCTTCAAAAGCAAATTAAGCTCTTCAATGCCAGAAAATAACCCTTGTATTTTTGTTTAATGTAACCTCGTGCTCATATACTGTATTTTTGCAGCAATTGCAACAACAGCAATAAAAGCTGCAGTTTCTAGTTAACTGCAGGTCAAACCTCTTAGACATGTCC
>NC_090751.1:16782679-16785179 GCF_036898095.1 Palaemon carinicauda
ATATTTGATATGGCATCATCACAAATGACAATACATATCACTGCTTTCTTGCAGCTTTTCCACAATGATGTAGAAAGGCAATAGATTAAATTAACTGCATCAAATATACATCGAGATGATTGATAAAACGGAATACAATAACATTCCGATAATCATTTAGATTGGAAAGGAATCAAATGGGTAGCAAGGAAGTGTGGTTGTTTATATTGGAACAATTTTAGGAAGGCAGTTTGGCGGTCTTCAGAATATTTCCTGTCAAACTTAAAATAGTTTTGCGCATTCTTCCCCTTTGTGGAAAGAACCTAGTCGAGTAATCCAGAAAAGCAAATTAAGCTCTTAAATGCCAGAAACTAACCCTAGTATTTTTGTTTAATGTAATATCCTGCTCATATGGTGTATTTTTGCAGCAATTACAACAACAACAAAAAAAGCTGCAGTTTCTAGTTAACTGCAGGTCAAAGCTCCCAGACATGTCCTTATTCATGTCTGGGGTTTGGCCAGTATTCAACTGATGGTGACGGTGGGAGACTGTTGTCTGTACACCAACTAACCTAGTATGGGGTGCCCTGACTAGTACAGCTTTGCTGATCTTGGCGTTTCACAAACCTTTTCACCACGTTAAGGTATCCCCACTCAGAAAGAGATATACAGTGTATGCATGAACTGAGTTATATATATATATATATATATATATATATATATATATATATATATATATATATATATATATATATATATATATATATATATACACACACACACATGTATATATATATATATATATATATATATATATATATATATATATATATATATATATATATATATATATATATATATATATATATATATATATATATATAGTTTATTTTACATGACACATTTGCTTTGTTGATCTTGATGTGAATTTAGAAGAATATTTTTGATTTCCTTTGATGTATTGCATGAAGACACTATCAGTCAATCAGAATTTCTGTGGTTTGATGAAGGAACGTTAGTTACAAATAGGATATTCACACTAAACCTTACAGTTTGTGAAAGCTGTTTTTAAACAGAAAAGAAGAAAGTCATGCAATATCGGTGGAGGAATTAAAAGGATTTCTTAAATTTTCGTTAAATTTTCGACATCGATATTATTCGGTGTTCTACTTGTGTTTTGCATACAAGCTCTGTTTTGGAGCTGGGCCAGTGTTTGGAATGACATGGTAATTCAATTCTCTTCGAAACGTAACAGTGCAAGAATTATAGCTTGTAACTATGCAACGTACATGTGGAAAGTATATAACTGTCTGGGAGGGTTATAAACGATGGTATTCTTACGGATATCTAAGTGAAGGTGATGAAGCTATTTATTATTATATCTTTCATTAACAATGGCTTAAGGTGTATTATGGAGGACTTTTCAGACGTTAGTCTACCTGGGTAACCTGGTACAGAGAATGTCGTAAGATGTTACTGCTTTGACAATGCTTGTCTTATTGTGGCGTACTTCTTTTTTAAGGGTCCCAATAATTCACATCAGTCAATATTAAAATATGAAGGTTTTTTATTTTATTTACAAAAATCTTTTAATTCTTTAAGCCACATATATATTATTTTATAATTAAAATCTTTTGGATGTTGAGCAATTTATTATGGTATAAAATTTAATGAAATTTACCAAACATAATATGTGGAGCACCATAGTATCGTGTGAAGTAAAATTTGTCTATATCTAAGGAAAGAAAGAGAAAAACTAATTCTAAGAACGAAAAACAATCCTGTCATGAAAGAAAAATCTGATGAGTTAAATTTACAAATAAAATTAGGCACTTCCTGCTGCTTGATGAAATGGAAGCAATTAAAGAAGAAATGCATAGTGATTTTATCAAAATTTGTATATGAATCAGAGAAGGATGTAGGTAGAAAAGTTCCGAAACAAGATCAGGGAAAGTTATCAGAGAACACCAAAAATCTAATAAAGAAGAGATTGGAAATGAAGGTCCAATCCCAGAGAAATGAATTATAAGTAGCAGAACTATCCAAGGCACTAAACAAACTAAAATCCCAAGGCCTTCGTGAACACAATTAGACCAAAATTTAGGAAACACTAAAGACAGGTAGAAGCATTACGTTAATAAGAGAAGACTTGGAAAAGGGTGCCAACAGATATTTGTTTTAAAGGGTGAAAAGGAAACTGTTATCAGTAAAAGAGATGGGGTGATGAAAGATACAGAGGATTTCTGTACAACGCTATACAATAACTATATAAAAAATAAAATTGCAAATTCTGAAATTCCTTAGCCGGTAACAAAAGTTATATTAGAAGTATACATACATACATACATACATACATACATACATACATACATACTTATATAAAGCGTGAATATGCACATATCTATATTTTTCCTTATTCAAAGTGTATGCAGCCAACGTGGGCACGCTCCCGATTTTTACATGTTTTGTTTAACTCTTGGTGGTGATACCTCCTACTGCAAACCCGCCCATCAACCTTTAA
>NC_090751.1:16790179-16792778 GCF_036898095.1 Palaemon carinicauda
GTGGCACACGTACAAACCCAACCCCCCCCCACCACCCCGCCTAAACATCTGGGGAAAATGGAAACAGAGGAAGGGGGAGACGAGGGAATTCAATAATCCCCTAACACACACACACACACACACACACACACACACACACACACACACACCCCCGTATGACATCACAAGCAGTAGCCGAGGCAGTGCTTCCATCGACACACGGAGTTAGAGTAGGCACTGGGACCTCTCCATTAGTACCCTTGACCTCACCCCCGCAGCACTAGGGGAGCAGCGGCATTGCAGCTGAGGTCATTGGCCTGGGCCCCATATCTCGTAATGGCTGGCTAGGAATGTTAGCAGTTAAGATTGACCTGCCAGGTAAATTCATTCTGAGCGCTGATCGACACAGGAGCCAGCGTTTCACTGATTGAATAAAGATTCGCCTCAAACCCACTACAGTCAGCGGTATCCATCGTCCTCAAACACGCCAGTAGGAAATAAAACTATGCATAAACCATATCACGATCGTCAATTTTAAGGTGGGATCTGTGAAGTTTACACATGATTTTTTTGTCTTGCCCACCTTGGAAATTCCAGGAATTGAGGCTATCTTAGCAATAGATTCTATTTCATGTAATCAAATATGCATTTTTTGGGGAAAAGATACAATAACAGTAAAACAGGAGGGTGTATTTTGCTGATAGAAAGTCATGAGAGAGTAAGTGCTTGTGTGGGCTCGGAGTGACATTTAAGTAAGGTAACAGCTGTACCTGAGAGAGGAGAAGTATTGTCTCCCCAGACAATTACGAGCATATCAGTGACCCCCGTGTTGCCCTCTTACGGAAGGAACTAAGGTCGTTGTTAAACCCCCATTACAATTGGGCCCCATATGACTTTAGAGGGCTTATCGGATATTAAAGAGAACAGAGGTGATTTAACGATAGTTAATTTTGTCAGATAAAAGAATTATGTTAGGAAATGATTCTGTGTGTGAATTAGAGTTATGTAAAATTTGGATGTTGGGAGCCACAACTCCAGCCTGCACAGATGAGCGCACTTAGAATTTGATTATGCAAGCGCAAAAACTATGTCCGTCAGAATATCAGTGTGTAGTTAGTGACATTGTCAATAATTATATGTAGTTGCCATGGAGATGAGCCACCCGGGAGGATTGATCGATTAATCTTAGCATTGAACTGGGCCGGTGGAGCTGATTAGGTCAAGGCCTTATAAGGTACCCATTTTATTTCCAGGGAGAGATAGAAAGGGAAATTGATAAATTAAGGGAACAAGGGATAATCGAGGAGAGCGAATCCCAAGGGGCTTCTCCAATTGTAGCTGTTAGGAAAAAGGATGGCTCGGTAAGATTGTGTGTTGATTATAGGAAGTTGAATGCATTCACAAAGGATAATGCATTTCCATTGCCCCTCGATCGAAGAATTACTTGTGAAAGTACGGGATAGTAAATATTTTACAAATGTTGATTTAAAATCTGGATACTATCAAATACCCTTTCAGGAAGACAGTAAATGTAAAACAGCATTTATGGCTAACGATCATCTATTTCAGTTTAATTTTCTTCCTTTTTGGTATTAAAACTGCTCCTTAATTGGCCATGATGTTCTTGTTTATTTTAGACGATATCATAATTACAGGAAAAAACTGCCGAAGGACATAATAATAATATTCGTAAAGTTTTAGAAGCATTGCGACGTAATGGTATGAAAATGAATTTGTCAAAAGTGCTAATTTTTCTGTAAACAGGTAGAATTTTTTAGGTCTCATGATAACCCCAGAAGGTATTCAACCCTGCCCCCGGTAAAGTAGCGGCTATTAGAGATTTCCCCAGGCCACGTAGCTCTAAGGAAGTAGCTGGGTTTGTTGGGCTCGCTTGGTATTACCGTAAATTCTTAAGAGGCTTTGGAGAGAGAGCAAGACCCTTGGATACTTTAAAGAAACAAAAAGTAGTAAATTAGGGAGGGGAAGAAGAAATGGCTCTTTAACCATTCGAAAGCTGCCTCAACTAGCAATGAATTACTCACATATCCTAGATTTGATCGCCCCGTTTTTAGTGATTAACGGATGTGAGTAACGTAGCTATTGGTGGCATAGTTTCTCAGCGAGATGATAAAGGCAGAGAGCGACCCATTTGTTTTGCTTCCCGGGCATTAAAAGGGGCAGAAAAGAATTATAGTACATTCGATCGAGAGGCTTTGGCTATTCTTTGGGTTTTAGAGAGGCATCGGTTCTTTATATTAGGTCAGTCGATTGAGTTTGCAAAGGGATTATATTATCGCCCCTTACGTGATTTTTATTATATAAATTATTTGACCTCTCTCGACAAGTGAGATGGATTTAGAGATTGTTAGAGTTTGATATAAAGGGTTTTCACCACATACAAGGTAAAACTAACGTTAGCTGATGGGTTTTCTTCTCTTTTTTGTAAGTACACACTACGCTGTACACAGCTATCACTTCCCTCAGGAACGAGAGTCTTATCGACTTGAGGCACAAAGACAACTAAAACTCCCCTCGCTAGCAAAATGCAATCTTGCTACACAACAACATGCTGAGTTATAGGTTTTTGTGGAATTTTTATGATTATAGAGTTCATTTACCT
>NC_090751.1:16798278-16838278 GCF_036898095.1 Palaemon carinicauda
TGTGTACATGCATGTATATAAGCATACATAATCATTGTTTTTTCATAAAAAGTATTGGAAATAATATGATTTTCTTATTTGCTTGCGTTTATTTTACAAAAATATACATTCATAAGGTTGTCGGTGGACTATTCTCTGGCATATATGAAAGTTGCTTACCCGTTAAGCATATTGAGTAAAAATTCATGATAATGTCCATCGAATTGAGAATAGTGATGTCATTCATGGCTGACTTAGAAAGGTGTTCCATAGGTATCAGAAACTGATGGAGGAGCTCCGTATCCGTTGCTAGAAGCTGCAGGGGCTCCATAACCGTTACTGAGACCAGCATCTGCACCATTGCCATTGGAACCATAACCATTACCATTACCATTCATTCTTCCGTTTCCATTGTTTCCGTTCTTGTTTTTTCTTCCATTTCCATTGCCATTAGATCCATACCCATTATTTCCATTACCGTTGCCATTGGTATGTTTACCATAAGGGTCATAGGCGACAACCCCAATGAGTTCGTTGACTGAATAGAAGTCTTGAGCATCAGCACAGTCGAAGTTGAACCACCAATCACAAACAAGATACTGTTGGTTGAAGATGGTTCCGTTGGGGCAGAGGAAAGAGTCCTGCTGACGGCGTCCATTGGGCCTGTCCTGGCAGATGTGGAAGACCTGGCAGCGAGCCTGACGGTCAGTGTCAGCATAATAACCAGGTACATTCTGAGCATCGCAGGAGAAACGAGTATCAGGGACGGAGGCCAAGATAGGGTAGTCTTGACCAGGAACTCCACCGCCGGGAATATTCTCTGCCAAAGCAGCAATTTCCTTATCTACACCGTAGGAGTTCCTTGGTGGTCCATAGCCATTGCTTGGTGGAGCTCCATATCCATTGCTTGGGCGTTTGTCTGCAGCTACAACGCTAAGAAGAGCTGAAAAAAGACAAAATGGAAACAATATAATTTGCATTTAATATTTAAGTGTAGAATTTTTTTGCCTCCATTGAAAAGAGATATCAGTTTTCTAAAGTAAGTCTTATTTGATAGCTACTTACCACACACTACAAAGGCCTTCATCGTCACGGCTGTATTTCGTTGGAATGGACCAGGAGCTTTAGAGGTGATGAACTGAGTGATGTGTTCTGATCCGAGACGCAGGTTTATATAGTACCCGACTCGGTGACTTCCTTTTTTGCTTATCTGGATGACCTTGTTTTAGTCATGCATTAAAACAAGGCCACGGGAAATGCAGTATTTGGTGTTTCGTGGAGAGAGAGAGAGAGAGAGAGTTAAAATTAACTAGAATTTAATGTTTTCCAATTTGAAAGGTTTCCGAATATGTACTTGAAATTTAGTCTTTTGATTTCTACTTAATGGTCCCCATGATAATACTGAATGGTTTTTGTATCGATCGACAAAACTAGTACTGTTTGTGTACTTGATATAGATTGAAATGTTTTTGTTTTTTGTCAAAAATTGACGTTGAATCCAATTTTGCGTCAAAATTGTAATACAAACGTTATATCCTGGAATATTTTTTTTTCGTTCATTAGTGGTAATTCGAATATGAAAGCACTTGTTGTTAATTAAAATGGAATATTTAGGTAACTTTTATATTAAAATATGGATCATTGCATCCAAATGTTTTGTATTTATATGTTTTATGCGAAACAGTATGAAATTGTCCTTCATGATCAAGTAAGGTATTTTAGCACCTCTTTTCCCATAACTTATTTTTCTTTGGTACTTCCGATTTTGACGAGAAAGTACTAGGATATTAAGAATATTTCTGAATATGCAACAGACGATAATGCTAGAAATCTGTTGTTGTGAATCGTTTTTGTGAAGCGACGAAGAATAAATGTTGTACTAGTTTCTATATAATTCTATCCGGTATTCATATAGTTTTTCATTTGTTCGTGTATGTTCTTCGTGTATGATTATGTGCAATGTTTCAAACATGGAGGACTAGACATTTAAAGGTTACTTTGAAAGTATTGAATCAAAGGAATTTAGTACATATCTCATATCCACCTTCCTCGACTGAAAAGTTGGTTCTTTATCACTTTTTCTGTAATCACTGATGAGGTCAGTGCAATCTCTCTCTATTGACTGTGTCAGTCTTCCTCTCAGTTCAGAGAGTGATTCCTTGGGCCATCTCCGTCAAATCCATCAAGCTATCATCTATTTCAACATTGACTTTTGTTTCAACGCTGAAAGGTTTCCTCGACTTTTGTTTCAACGCTGAAAGGTCTCCTCGACTTTGTTTCAACGCTGAAAGGTCTCCTCGACTTTTGTTTCAACGCTGAAAGGTTTCCTCGACTTTTGTTTCAACGCTGAAAGGTCTCCTCGACTTTGTTTCAACGCTGAAAGGTCTCCTCGACTTTTGTTTCAACGCTGAAAGGTCTCCTCGACTTTTGTTTCAACGCTTAAAGGTCTCCTCGACTTTGTTTCAACGCTTAAAGGTCTCCTCGACTTTGTTTCAACGCTGAAAGGTCTCCTCGACTTTTGTTTCAACGCTGAAAGGTCTCCTCGGTCCCATCGCTGAATAGTTCTTATCCCACAAATCAAGTCACACTATTGACTGCAAGGAAGTTAGTCATCTTATATTTCATGGTTTGTTGAATTATTCACTTCCACTAATGCCAAGCTTTTAAATCAGTGACCGTTTCCGGTTTCTCAACTCACGAGGTTCTTCAAGTGTTATGTAAATTGGTTCCATCCTGTTAATCGTTATCTGTTTTCTTCTTCTCTTTCATGTCTTTGCCTTGGGTTTTTTGGCCGAAGGATAGCATGTCTTGGCATTTTGAAGTATGATTATGTAATTAGTGTCCTCATAGGATATTGTGGTATTACTTCAGCCAGCCTCTGTTAAAGTAGGGAATTTATTACAGTTTTATATCTGTAGAATGAAATAAGGAGCTTCAAGTATTACAATGATAAGTAAAAATAAATGCAATAAACGGTCTAGGGAAGTATTTCATTGGACAATGAGACACAATGGTTCAGTCAGTAATTGGTGCCGAAAATAAAGTTTGAGATCTTTAAGGTGTGCTTTTGTGTATACACCTATAGCACCAATATGAGTTGTTCTAAAGGGTTGGTAACAAAAATGAATCTTGAAAAATTTATATTTTATTTTTTTATTTATATTTATCTTTATATTTTATTTTTATTTATTTTTTTTTTTTAGAAATAGCGAAGTAGAAAGTAATTCATGTCCCATTTAGGCGTATGTTACTTAAAACGGTGTATTGACAACCCCACTGTTATCTATATCCCTGTTCTTTGAGGGATTCCTATCATTTTCACGTGATCACTTCACACCTTCCTCAACAACTAATTCTACCTCTCAATAAATGACAAAACCCTCTTGTCAGTTCTTTCAGAGTATGTGAATATGACTTGAATAATCTCCAGTTCGGTAATCATTATTATGAGTCAGGGTCATTGCCATATCTTATGAATAATTAAAGACTCCATCTCCCTTGATATTATTTTACAGTGAAAATGTTTTGGTTATGAATTACAAAATGCATATAAAAAGGCTAAAGTTTAGGTGGAATGCAATGGATTTCGCATGTTTATTTGTTGTGAAACATTGAGACATTCCTATTTCCTTTTCCAATTAGTTTTAGATGTGAAGTTTCAACATTAAATAATTACATGATCTTTTTCTGCTGACTTGAAATTTCTTTCCTAAAACCAATTATTATTGATAAAAAGGCTCAAATTAGTAACGTTTATTTTTTTTTACACTACTGTTATCTCTGTGAAGATTCATTGTCACGATATACGTAATCTCTCTCTCTCTCTCTCTCTCTCTCTCTCTCTCTCTCTCTCTCTCTCTCTCTCTCTCTCTCTCTCTCTGACATTAATTAAAATATGTCTGTACTCATTTTGTTTTATTCACAAAACTTTCCTGCTTATTTCAATGCTTTGGTAACCTTTAGTTTTAAAAAATAATGTTTGTCAAAGTGTATATCAGGAAATAATGTCTCAATAAAGTATCTGTTTTGTTTCATATCTATTCATGTATGAAGGAGTATGTACCTGCATTTATATAAGCATGCAAGAACATCATTTTGTGAATGTAATATTGGGTAATGATATATTTTTCTTATTTGCTTGTTTTTATTATACAAAAATATACCTCAATAAGTTTGTCGGTGGTCTATTCTCAGCCATAAAATAAGTTTGTTTATCCGTTAAACAGATTAAGTAGGGAATCTTGATAATGTCCATTGGATTGAGAATAGTGAGGTGATTCATGGTTGACTTAGAAAGGAGTTCCATAGGAATCTGAAACTGATGGAGGAGCTCCGTATCCGTTGCTAGGAGCTGCAGGGGCTCCATAACCGTTACTGAGACCAGCACCTGCACCATTGCCATTGGAACCATAACCATTACCATTCATTTTTCCGTTTCCATTGTTTCCATTCTTGTTTTTTCTTCCATTTCCATTGCCATTTGAACCGTAGCCATTATTTGCATTACCGTTGCCATTGGTATGTTTGCCATAAGGGTCATAGGCGACAACTCCAATGAGTTCGTTGACTGAATAGAAGTCTTGAGCATCAGCACAGTCGAAGTTAAACCACCAATCACAAACAAGATACTGTTGGTTGAAGATGGTGCCGTTGGGGCAGAGGAAAGAGTCCTGCTGACGGCGTCCATTGGGCCTGTCCTGGCAGATGTGGAAGACCTGGCAGCGAGCCTGACGGTCAGTGTCGGCATAATAACCTGGTACATTCTGAGCATCGCAGGAGAAACGAGTATCAGGGACGGAGGCCAAGATAGGGTAGTCTTGACCAGGAACTCCACCGCCGGGAATATTCTCTGCCAAAGCAGCAATTTCCTTATCTACACCGTAGGAGTTCCTTGGTGGTCCATAACCATTGCTTGGTGGAGCTCCATATCCATTGCTTGGAGCTGCGGGAGGTGCTCCATAGCCATTGGAAGGAGGGCGTTTGTCAGCAGCTGCGAGGCTGAGAAGAGCTGAAAAAATAAACAAGCAAAGAAATGAAGAACTTGTTAGACCGACCAAAGAGGTTAGTTTTAGACAGACATTAAAAGAATATCGGTACCTTGTAGTTATATTTGAAAAAAATCCTTTTTCAGTTTCTGCGTTGGTTTATTCATCAACAAAATCTTAGTTGTTATATGTTTTATATCACTTTTAAAATTTTCATGAGGGAAATTTATACCATTATTTCGAATAGACTCACCACACACTACAAAGGCCTTCATCGTTGATGTTGTATCTGGCTGGAATGGACCAGGCGCTACAAAGAGGATCGACTGAGTGATGTATTCTGGTCCTAGACACGGGCATATATAGTACCTGACATCGCTGACTTCCTTTTTTCATATCTCGATGACCTTATTTTAGTCATGCATCAAAACAAGGCCACGTGAAAATCAGTACTTGGTGTTTCGTCGATTGGAGAGAGAGAGAGAGAGAGAGAGAAGAGAGAGAGAGAGAGAGAGAGAGAGAGAGAGAGAGAGAGAGAGAGAGAGAGCGAGCATATTCAGTTAACATTAATCAAAATTATTGCTCTTTAACTGAAAAGGTGTCCGAATATGTACATGAAGTATTGTCCTGTAATTTCTAGTTAATGGTCTCCATGAAAATACTGAACGTTTTCTTAATCAACCGACAAAACTATTAATGTTAGTGTAATTGATATTAATTCCGAATTATTCGTTTTTGTCAAAAATTTGTCGTTGAATACAATTTCTGTGACCAGATTTTAATTCAAGCTTTGTTATATGGTGGAATATTCTTTTTTTCGTCCTTTGGGGTCATTCGATTATGAAAGCACTTAATGTAGTTAAAATGAGATATCTTGGTAACTTTTGTATTAAAAGTAGGGTCATTGTTGCCAATTGTTTGGTATTTGTATCTTTTATGGCGAACAGTACGAAATTGTCTTTCAAGATTAAATAAGGTATTTCCCCACCTTGTCCCAAAAATCTCTTTCTCTCTGGTACTTCCGATTTTAAAAATATACAACATAATAAGAATTAAGAACATATTTTAAAAGGCAACATATGTTAATGCTAAGAATCTGTTATTGTGTGTCTTTTGTATGAAGCGAAGATGTATTGTACTAGTCTACATAATCCTATTCGAAATTCATATATTGTGTGCATTTGATAATGTAAATTCTTCATGTAATATTATATATTATGTCTCCAACATTGCTGAGGCTAGACATTTAAAGGTAGTGGTGTGTGGTTTGAGTACCAGTAGCCTATCATCAGAATAGATACTCACCAGAACGTTTGCCGGGTAAATCCTACCTGACACTTGCGCGCATTTTTGCCACGCACTGGCACGCATTGATGCTTGCCAGTGTGATCTTTGTGGCACGCACTGGTGTTTTTCCCGCACTGTTCACGACCAGTTCACTCCAGTTCGCATATCGTTCACGCGACGTTCACGCGACGTTCATGCGGTGGCACGAATTGGCACGCGTAGTTCACGAGAAGTTCACGACACTTTCATGCGGGTTCGCTCATCATTCCGCATCGTTCTCGCATCGTTCACGCCAGTTCACGCCAGTTCACGAATTGGCCACTCCATATAAAAGCAGGGCTTCTCCAACCCGAGGACATTCTTGGATTGGCCTCGGAAGAGACAACAATGCTTTCTGTCAGAGACACCATTGCATTGAGGAGAAGAAACGTATCTTTTTCGTTTGAATTTTTTGTTGCCCTTTATTTTTGT
Source organism: Palaemon carinicauda (assembly GCF_036898095.1). Taxonomy (NCBI): domain Eukaryota; kingdom Metazoa; phylum Arthropoda; class Malacostraca; order Decapoda; family Palaemonidae; genus Palaemon; species Palaemon carinicauda. The sequence goes on from NC_090751.1 coordinate 16,805,001, forward strand.
TTCAATAAGAAAGCATTTGATTTACATATAAATAGCAGACATAAAATATGTACAAGTATTAAGAAAGCATTTTATTTTAACATTAAAAGCAGCAAACATGAAAAGTTTTTAGGCTGTTGATTTTAAGGTAATAGAGAAAAAAGTGTGTTGAAATAAGAAATCATTTTATTTTTACATTAAAACAGCAAACAGAAAAAATTTGTTTTGCTCTTCATTTTAAGGTAATAAAAAAGAATAAGTATGTTGATGAAATAAAACATTTTATTTTTACATTCAAACAGCAAACTTAAAAATTTCTTGGGTTTATTTTTCAGTTCATTTTTATTTAAAACAAAAGTTTTGGCTATTGATTGGTAATAGAGGAAAATAAGTGTGTGCATGAAATAAGACATTATTTTATTTTTACATTCAAACAGCAAATATAAACAATTATTAGGTTTATATTTTTCTTTCCTTTTCATTAATTTTTTTTCGTTTCCTTTTTGTCTCTTCATTATAAAGTTATAGAAATAGTTTGAAATAAGAAATCATTTTTTTTTCACATTAAAACAGCAAATATAAAAATTTATTAGGTTTATTTTTCTTTCCTTTTCATTAATTTTTTCGTTTCCTTTTTGTTTCTCTTCATTATAAAGTTATAGAAATAGTTTGAAATAAGATATAATTTTTTTTCACATTAAACCAGCAAATATAAAAATTTATTAGGTTTATTTTTCTTTCCTTTTCATTAATTTTTTCGTTTCCTTTTTGTTTCTCTTAGTTATAAAGTTATAGAAATAGTTTGAAATAAGATATCATTTTTTTTAACATCAAAACACCAAAAATAAAAATTTATTAGGTTTATTTTTGTTTCCTTTTCATAAATTTTTTCGTTTCCTTTTGGTTTTTCTTCAGTATAAAGTTCACGCCACTTCCCGCATCGGTCACTCCAGTTCACGCCAGTTCCCACACTGTTCACTCCAGTTCACTCCAGTTGGCGTATCGTTCACGACTATTTCACGACTATTTTGTGCGTGCCAATGCGTGCCACAAGCTTTAAACAATTCAAAGTTCTGGGCACGCATGGCATGCATTGGTACGCTCTGGCACGCGAGTTCCAGCACTGTTCACGACATTTTCACGACTCGTTCACGCGAGTTCGCGCATCAATGCGTGCCAGTGCGTGCCACGAATGCGTGCAAGTGTCAGATACCCTTAAGCTCAACCCCCCCCCTTGTGTTGCCCAGAAAAAACAGCGGCCTAACCAGTAAACAGTTTACACTCCTTGTCCCGGTCTGGGATCGATTCGGGTTCTTTGAAGGTATTAAATTAAAGAAAGTTGGTACATATATCATTCTACTTTCCTCTGCTGAAAGGTAGGGTCTTTATAACTTTTTTCGTAAGCACTGTTCCGGTGAGTGTTGCTGACTATTCAGACAGTGATCCCTTGGGGCCTCTCCGTCAAATTCGTAAATCTATTTTCTCTTTAAACATTGACTTTCGTTCCCACGTTGAAAGATCTCCTCGGCCCCATCGCCGCCCCTTATGGTTCAAATCCCACAAATTAAGTAAGACCAATGACTGCTGGGAAATAAGTCTTCTTATATGGCATGGTTTGTTGAATCTTTCATTTCCTCTTATGCCAAGCTTTTATATCAGTTACCGTTTCCGGTTTCTCAACTCACGTGGTTCTTCAAAAGTTATGTAAATAGGTTCCATCGTGGATTATCGTTATCCTTTTCCTTCTTCCCTTTTATGTTTTTGCTTGGGGTTTTTGTGGCCGTTGGATAGCGTGCCTTGGCATTTTGAAATATGTTATTTAATCAGTATCTTCCTAAGATATTGTGGTATTAATTCGGTCAACCTCCGTAAAAGTAGGGAATTTATTACAGTTTGAAATCTGTAGAATGAAATAGGGAGCTTCAAGTATTACAATAATAAGTAAAAATAAATGCAATAAACGGTCTAGGGAAGTATTCCATTAGAGAATGAGACAAAATGTGTCAGTAGTTAGTGCCGTAACTAGAATCTGATATCTTTATGGTGTGCATTTGTATGTAGCATCATATGAATTGTTCTAAAGGTTTGGTAATAAAAATGAATATTAAAGAAATTATATTTTATTTCTAGGAAATAGTAAATAGGAACGAATTCAAGTCCCTTTTATGCGTATATTACTTAAAACTGAGAATTGACACGCATGGCACGCATTGGTACGCTCTGGCACGCGAGTTCCAGCACTGTTCACGACATTTTCACGACTCGTTCACGCGAGTTCGCGCATCAATGCGTGCCAGTGCGTGCCACGAATGCGTGCAAGTGTCAGATACCCTTAAGCTCAACCCCCCCCCCCCCCCTGTGTTGCCCAGAAAAAACAGCGGCCTAACCAGTAAACAGTTTACACTCCTTGTCCCGGTCTGGGATCGATTCGGGTTCTTTGAAGGTATTAAATTAAAGAAAGTTGGTACATATATCATTCTACTTTCCTCTGCTGAAAGGTAGGGTCTTTATAACTTTTTTCGTAAGCACTGTTCCGGTGAGTGTTGCTGACTATTCAGACAGTGATCCCTTGGGGCCTCTCCGTCAAATTCGTAAATCTATTTTCTCTTTAAACATTGACTTTCGTTCCCACGTTGAAAGATCTCCTCGGCCCCATCGCCGCCCCCTTATGGTTCAAATCCCACAAATTAAGTAAGACCAATGACTGCTGGGAAATAAGTCTTCTTATATGGCATGGTTTGTTGAATCTTTCATTTCCTCTTATGCCAAGCTTTTATATCAGTTACCGTTTCCGGTTTCTCAACTCACGTGGTTCTTCAAAAGTTATGTAAATAGGTTCCATCGTGGATTATCGTTATCCTTTTCCTTCTTCCCTTTTATGTTTTTGCTTGGGGTCTTTGTGGCTGTTGGATAGCGTGCCTTGGCATTTTGAAATATGTTATTTAATCAGTATCTTCCTAAGATATTGTGGTATTAATTCGGTCAACCTCCGTAAAAGTAGGGAATTTATTACAGTTTGAAATCTGTAGAATGAAATAGGGAGCTTCAAGTATTACAATAATAAGTAAAAATAAATGCAATAAACGGTCTAGGGAAGTATTCCATTAGAGAATGAGACAAAATGTGTCAGTAGTTAGTGCCGTAACTAGAATCTGATATCTTTATGGTGTGCATTTGTATGTAGCATCATATGAATTGTTCTAAAGGTTTGGTAATAAAAATGAATATTAAAGAAATTATATTTTATTTCTAGGAAATAGTAAATAGGAACGAATTCAAGTCCCTTTTATGCGTATATTACTTAAAACTGAGAATTGACACGCATGGCACGCATTGGTACGCTCTGGCACGCGAGTTCCAGCACTGTTCACGACATTTTCACGACTCGTTCACGCGAGTTCGCGCATCAATGCATGCCAGTGCGTGCCACGAATGCGTGCAAGTGTCAGATACCCTTAAGCTCAACCCCCCCCCCTGTGTTGCCCAGAAAAAACAGCGGCCTAACCAGTAAACAGTTTACACTCCTTGTCCCGGTCTGGGATCGATTCGGGTTCTTTGAAGGTATTAAATTAAAGAAAGTTGGTACATATATCATTCTACTTTCCTCTGCTGAAAGGTAGGGTCTTTATAACTTTTTTCGTAAGCACTGTTCCGGTGAGTGTTGCTGACTATTCAGACAGTGATCCCTTGGGGCCTCTCCGTCAAATTCGTAAATCTATTTTCTCTTTAAACATTGACTTTCGTTCCCACGTTGAAAGATCTCCTCGGCCCCATCGCCGCCCCTTATGGTTCAAATCCCACAAATTAAGTAAGACCAATGACTGCTGGGAAATAAGTCTTCTTATATGGCATGGTTTGTTGAATCTTTCATTTCCTCTTATGCCAAGCTTTTATATCAGTTACCGTTTCCGGTTTCTCAACTCACGTGGTTCTTCAAAAGTTATGTAAATAGGTTCCATCGTGGATTATCGTTATCCTTTTCCTTCTTCCCTTTTATGTTTTTGCTTGGGGTTTTTGTGGCCGTTGGATAGCGTGCCTTGGCATTTTGAAATATGTTATTTAATCAGTATCTTCCTAAGATATTGTGGTATTAATTCGGTCAACCTCCGTAAAAGTAGGGAATTTATTACAGTTTGAAATCTGTAGAATGGAATAGGGAGCTTCAAGTATTACAATAATAAGTAAAAATAAATGCAATAAACGGTCTAGGGAAGTATTCCATTAGAGAATGAGACAAAATGTGTCAGTAGTTAGTGCCGTAACTAGAATCTGATATCTTTATGGTGTGCATTTGTATGTAGCATCATATGAATTGTTCTAAAGGTTTGGTAATAAAAATGAATATTAAAGAAATTTTTTTTTATTTCTAGGAAATAGTAAATAGGAACGAATTCAAGTCCCTTTTATGCGTATATTACTTAAAACTGAGAATTGACAATCCCACCGTTGTCTGTATCCCTGTTCTTTGAAGGATTTCTTTTAGGCTACAAGAGTAATGCTTTCTCCCTTTCATTCTCACGTAGCCTCTTCTCACCTTCCTTAACAACTGATTCCACATCTCAATAAAGACGAAACCCTCATGTAAGTTCTGTCAGAGTATGTAAATGTGACTTGAATAATCTCCCGTTCGGTATCCTTGTTATGAGTCAGGGTCATTGCCATATCCTGTGAATAATCAAAAACTCCATCTCCCATGTTATTATTTTAGAGTATAAATGTTTTAGTTATATATTACATAAGGTACTTAAACTTTCTGAAGTTTAGGAGAAACGCAATGGATTTTATTGTTCATTTTGTTGTTAAACAGCGCCGCCACTTTTGTCAAGGAAATTAAAATTATTTAACACTTTGATGCAAGGATTAGATTTGAGACATCACTTTAAAATCTTTTTTCAATTAGTTTTAAGTGTGAAGTTTTAACATTAATTATTTACAAGATGTTTTCTGCTGACCTGAAACTTCGTTCCTAAAACTAATTATCATTGATGAAAAGGCTCAATTTCGTAACGTTCATGTTTTTTACACTATACTGTTATCTCTGAAGATTCATTGTCACGATCTACGTAATTCTCTCTCTCTCTCTCTCTCTCTCTCTCTCTCTCTCTCTCTCTCTCTCTCTCTCTCTCTGTCTCTCCTTATCTGACATTGATTAAAAGGTATCTGTACTCGTTTTGTTCTATTCACAAAGTTTTCCTGTTCATTTCATGATTTGTTAACTTTTAGTTTAAAAACAAAATGTTTGCCGAAGTGTATGTCAGGAAATAATTTCTCAGTTTAGTATGTGTTTTGCTTAATATCTATTCATGTATGAAGGAGTATGTACCTGCATTTATACAAGCATGCATGAACATTATTTTGTGAATGTAATATTGGGTAATGATATATTTTTCTTATTTGCTTGTGTTTATTATACAAAAATATACCTCCATAAGTTTGTCGGTGGTCTATTCTCAGCCATAAAATAAGTTTGTTTATCTGGTAAACAGATTAAGTAGGGAATCTTGATAATGTCCATTGGATTGAGAATAGTGAGGTCATTCATGGTTGACTTAGAAAGGAGTTCCATAGGAATCTGAAACTGATGGAGGAGCTCCGTATCCGTTGCTAGGAGCTGCAGGGGCTCCATAACCGTTACTGAGACCAGCACTTGCACCATTGCCATTGGAACCATAACCATTACCATTCATTTTTCCATTTCCATTGTTTACGTTCTCGTTTTTTCTTCCATTTCCATTGCCATTTGAACCGTAGCCATTATTTGCATTACCGTTGCCATTGGTATGTTTACCATAAGGGTCATAGGCGACAACCCCAATGAGTTCGTTGACTGAATAGAAGTCTTGAGCATCAGCACAGTCGAAGTTGAACCACCAATCACAAACAAGATACTGTTGGTTGAAGATGGTGCCGTTGGGGCAGAGGAAAGAGTCCTGCTGACGGCGTCCATTGGGCCTGTCCTGGCAGATGTGGAAGACCTGGCAGCGAGCCTGACGGTCAGTGTCGGCATAATAACCAGGTACATTTTGAGCATCGCAGGAGAAACGAGTATCAGGGACGGAGGCCAAGATAGGGTAGTCTTGACCAGGAACTCCACCGCCGGGAATATTCTCTGCCAAAGCAGCAATTTCCTTATCTACACCGTAGGAGTTCCTTGGTGGTCCATAGCCATTGCTTGGTGGAGCTCCATATCCATTGCTTGGAGCTGCGGGAGGTGCTCCATAGCCATTGGAAGGAGGGCGTTTGTCAGCAGCTGCGAGGCTGAGAAGAGCTGAAAAAATAAACGAGCAAAGAAATGAAGAACTTGTTAGACCGGCCAAGGAGGTTAGTTTTGGACAGACATTAAAAGAATATCGTTACTTTGTAGTTATATTTGAAAAGATCCTTTTATAGTTTCTGCGTTGGTTTATTCATCAACAAAATCTTAGTTGTTATATGTTTTATATCACTTATAAAATTTTCTTTAGGGAAATTTATACCATTATTTCGTATAGCTACTCACCACACACTACAAAGGCCTTCATCGTTGATGTTGTATCTGGCTGGAATGGACCAGGCGCTACAAAGAGGATCGACTGAGTGATGTATTCTGGTCCTAGACACGGGCATATATAGTACCTGACATCGCTGACTTCCTTTTTTCATATCTTGATGACCTTATTTTAGTCATGCATCAAAACAAGGCCACGTGAAAATCAGTACTTGGTGTTTAGTCGAGAGAGAGAGAGAGAGAGAGAGAGAGAGAGAGAGAGAGAGAGAGAGAGAGAGAGAGAGAGAGAGAGCATATTCAGTTAACCTTAATCAAAATTTAGTGCTTTTTAACTGAAAAGGTTTCCGAAAATGTACATGAAATATTGTCCTGTAATTTCTAGTCAATGGTCTCCATGAAAATAATGAACGTTTTCTTAATCGATTGACAAAACTATTAATGTTAGTGTAATTGATATTAATTCCGAATTATTCGTTTTTGTCAAAAATTTGTCATTGAATACAATTTCTGTGACCAGATTTTAATTCAAGCTTTGTTATATGGTGGAATATTCTTTTTTTCGTCCTTTGCGTTCATTCGATTATGAAAGCACTTACTGTAGTTAAAATGAGATATTTTGGTAACTTTTGTATTAAAAGTAGGGTCATTGTTCCCAATTGTTTGGTATTTGTATCTTTTATGGCGAACAGTACGAAATTGTCTTTCAAGATTAAATAAGGTATTTTTCCACCTTGTCCAGAAAATCTCTCTCACTCTCGGGTACTTCAGATTTTTAAAATATGCAACATAATAAGAATTAACATATTTTAAAAGGCAACATATGGTAATACTAAGAATCTGTTATTGCGTGTCTTTTGTATGAAGTGAAGATGTATTGTACTAGTCTATATAATCCTATTCGAAATTCATATATTGTGTGCATTTGATCGTGTAAATTCTTCATGTAATATTATATATTATGTCTCAAACATTGATGACGCTAGACATTTAAAGGTAGTGGTGTGTGGTTTGAGTACCAGCAGCCTATCATCAGAATAGATACTCACCAGAACGTTTGCCGGGTAAGCTCAACCCTCCACTGTATTGCCCAGAAAAAACAGTGGCCTAACCAGTAAAGAGTTTACATTCCCTGTCCCGGTCTGGGATCGATGTGGGTTTTTTGAAGGTATTAAATTAAAGAAAGTTGGTACATTTATCATTCTACTTTCCTCTGCTGAAAGGTAGGGCCTTTATAACTTTTTTCGTAAGCACTGTTCCGGTGGGTGTTCCTGACTATTCAGAGAGTGATCCCTTGAGGAGTGTCCGTCAAATTCCTCAATCTATTTTCTCTTGAAGCCCCTATTTCACTTATACGGTTTTTTACGATGCGGTCGGTCGCGACGCTAGCATATGTTCAAACCAGAGCGTGTGATAGCAAATCGGCCGTATGAAAGCTCACCCATGGCCGGCCGGATGAACTTTTGCCAGTACTAAAGTTGGCTGTACGGCCGTCGTACGTCAGGACTGAGGACATAGCGTGTAATTGCTCACCATATGGTATGACATCAGTCTGAGTGGCTGAAGGACGCTCATGTTGATTAATTGCTGTTCTCATGCAAGTGTCCTTTTTTTCTATTAAAGGTGATACCTGACTTAAGAGTTCCAAATATGTGTCGTGATCCTTTCGCATGTAGTTAAACCAGTCATCTTTTTCTAGTGGTAGTTCCTTCATTAAGTTAACATGAGAGTATTTTTGTCGTTTATGCAGCCATTGTTTGAACCAAATCTTCCTTTTTCTTGTTTTCACCTTCAAGTAGCACGCTAGAGCAATAGGAACTAGAATGTCGTTGAGATAAGACATGTCACTCCTCCACCACAAACAGTGCCATACTGACCCACTTGCCTCCGGCCGTTCAAGTATGTGTAATAGCTCTAGCCGTAAGCCAGAATTTTCCTACGGCGCCGTAGGCCAGGTTGGCCGTAGGAAACCGGATACGTGTAAAGCCCCATTACACTTATCCGGTTTCCTACGGCGCCGTCGGTCGCGATGCTTGCATGTGTTCAAACCGGAGCATGTAATAGGAAATCGGCCATATGAAAGCTCACCCACGGCCGGCCGGATGAACTTTCGCCAGTACTAAAGTTGGCCGTACGGCCGTCGTAGTCAGGACCGAGGACGTAGCGTGTAATTGCTCACCATATGGTATGACATCAGTCTGAGTGGCTGAAGGACGCTCATGTTGACTATTTTCTTCTCTCATGCAAGTGTCCTTTTTTCTGTTAAAGGTGATACCTGACTTGAGAGTTCCAAATATGTGTCGTGATCCATTCGCATGTAGTTAAACCAGTCATCTTTTTCTAGTGGTAGTTCCTTCATTAAGTTAACATGAGAGTATTTTTGTCGTTTATGCAGCCATTGTTTGAACCAAATATTCCTTTTTCTTGTTTTCACCTTCAAGTAGCACGCTAGAGCAATAGGAACGAGAATGTCGTCGAGATAAGACATGTCACTACTCCACCACAAACAGTGCCATACTGACCCACTTGCCTCCGGCAGTTCAAATATGTGTAATAGCTCTAGCCGTAAGCCAGAACTTTCCTACGGCCCCGTAGGCCAGGTTGGGCGTAGGAAACCGGATACGTGTAATAGGGCTTTAATAGGGGCTTTAAACATTGACTTTTGTTCCCACGTTGAAAGATCTCTTCGGCCCCATCGCCGCCCCTTATGGTTCAAGTCCCACAAATTAAGTCAGACCAATGACTGCTGGGAAATTAGTCATCTTATATGGCATGGTTTGTTGAATCGTTACTTTCCTCTTATGCCAAGCTTTTCTATCAGTTACCGTTTCCGGTTTCCCAACTCTCGCTGTTCTTCAAAAGTTATGTAAATAGGTTCCATCGTGGATTATCGTTATCCTTTTCCTTCTTCCCTTTCATGTTTTTGCTTGGGGTCTTTGTGGCTATTGGATAGCGTACCTTGGCATTTTGAAATATGTTATTTAATCAGTATCTTCCTAAGATATTGTGGTATTAATTCAGTCAGCCTCCGTAAAAGTAGGGAATTTATTACAGTTTGAAATCTGTAGAATGAAATAGGGAGCTTCAAGTATTACAATAATAAGTAAAAATAAATGCAATAAACGGTCTAGGGAAGTATTCCATTCGAGAATGAGGCACAATGTGTCAGTAGTTGGTGCTGTAACTAGAATCTGAGATCTTTATGGTGTGCATTTGTATGTAGCATCATATGAATTGTTCTAAAGGTTTGGTAATAAAAATGAATATTAAAGAAATTATATTTTATTTCTATGAAATAGTAAATAGGAACGAATTCAAGTCCCTTTTATGCGTATATTAATTAAAACGGAGAATTGACAATCCCACCGTTGAAGGATTTCTTTTAGGCTACAAGAGTAATGCTTTCTCCCTTTCATTCTCACGTAGCCTCTTCTCACCTTCCTTAACAACTGATTCCACATCTCAATAAAGACGAAACCCTCATGTAAGTTCTGTCAGAGTATGTAAATGTGACTTGAATAATCTCCCGTTCGGTATCCTTGTTATGAGTCAGGGTCATTGCCATATCCTGTGAATAATCAAAAACTCCATCTCCCATGTTATTATTTTAGAGTATAAATGTTTTAGTTATATATTACATAAGGTATTTAAACTTTCTGAAGTTAGGAGAAACGCAATGGATTTTATTGTTCATTTTGTTGTTAAACAGCGCCGCCACTTTTGTCAAGGAAATTAAAATTATTTAACACTTTGATGCAAGGATTAGATTTGAGACATCACTTTAAAATCTTTTTTCAATTAGTTTTAAGTGTGAAGTTTTAACATTAATTATTTACAAGATGTTTTCTGCTGACTTGAAACTTCGTTCCTAAAACTAATTATCATTGATGAAAAGGCTCAATTTCGTAACGTTCATGTTTTTTACACTATACTGTTATCTCTGAAGATTCATTGTCACGATCTACGTAATCTCTCTCTCTCTCTCTCTCTCTCTCTCTCTCTCTCTCTCTCTCTCTCTCTCTCTCTCTCTCTCTCTCTCTCTCCTTATCTGACATTGATTAAAAGGTATCTGTACTCGTTTTGTTCTATTCACAAAGTTTTCCTGTTCATTTCATGATTTGTTAACTTTTAGTTTAAAAACAAAATGTTTGCCGAAGTGTATGTCAGGAAATAATTTCTCAGTTTAGTATGTGTTTTGCTTAATATCTATTCATGTATGAAGGAGTATGTACCTGCATTTATACAAGCATGCATGAACATTATTTTGTGAATGTAATATTGGGTAATGATATATTTTTCTTATTTGCTTGTGTTTATTATACAAAAATATACCTCCATAAGTTTGTCGGTGGTCTATTCTCAGCCATAAAATAAGTTTGATTATCTGGTAAACAGATTAAGTAGGGAATCTTGATAATGTCCATTGGATTGAGAATAGTGAGGTCATTCATGGTTGACTTAGAAAGGAGTTCCATAGGAATCTGAAACTGATGGAGGAGCTCCGTATCCGTTGCTAGGAGCGGCAGGGGCTCCATAACCGTTACTGAGACCAGCACTTGCACCATTGCCATTGGAACCATAACCATTACCATTCATTTTTCCATTTCCATTGTTTCCGTTCTTGTTTTTTCTTCCATTTCCATTGCCATTTGAACCGTAGCCATTATTTGCATTACCGTTGCCATTGGTATGTTTACCATAAGGGTCATAGGCGACAACCCCAATGAGTTCGTTGACGGAATAGAAGTCTTGAGCATCAGCACAGTCGAAGTTGAACCACCAATCACAAACAAGATACTGTTGGTTGAAGATGGTGCCGTTGGGGCAGAGGAAAGAGTCCTGCTGACGGCGTCCATTGGGCCTGTCCTGGCAGATGTGGAAGACCTGGCAGCGAGCCTGACGGTCAGTGTCGGCATAATAACCAGGTACATTCTGAGCATCGCAGGAGAAACGAGTATCAGGGACGGAGGCCAAGATAGGGTAGTCTTGACCAGGAACTCCACCGCCGGGAATATTCTCTGCCAAAGCAGCAATTTCCTTATCTACACCGTAGGAGTTCCTTGGTGGTCCATAGCCATTGCTTGGTGGAGCTCCATATCCATTGCTTGGAGCTGCGGGAGGTGCTCCATAGCCATTGGAAGGAGGGCGTTTGTCAGCAGCTGCGAGGCTGAGAAGAGCTGAAAAAATAAACGAGCAAAGAAATGAAGAACTTGTTAGACCGACCAAAGAGGTTAGTTTTAGACAGACATTAAAAGAATATCGGTACCTTGTATTTATATTTGAAAAAATCCTTTTTATAGATTCTGCGTTGCTTTATTCATCAACAAAATCTTAGTTGTTATATGTTTTATATCACTTATGAAATTTTCTTGAGGGAAATTTATACCATTATTTCGAATAGCTACTCACCACACACTACAAAGGCCTTCATCGTTGATGTTGTATCTGGCTGGAATGGACCAGGCGCTACAAAGAGGATCGACTGAGTGATGTATTCTGGTCTGAGACACGGGCATATATAGTACCTGACTTCGCTGACTTCCTTTTTTCATATCTTGATGACCTTATTTTAGTCATGCATCGAAACAAGGCCACGTGAATATCAGTACTTGTTGTTTCGTCGAAGGGAGAGAGAGAGAGAGAGAGAGAGAGAGAGAGAGAGAGAGAGAGAGAGAGAGAGAGAGAGAGAGCGCGCATTTTTAGTTAATATTAATATATATTTAGTGCTCTTTTACTGAAAAGGTTTCCGAAAGTGTACATGAAGTATTGTCCTGTAATTTCTAGTCAATAGTCTCTATGATAATACTGAACGTTTTCTTAATCAATTGACAAAACTATTAATGTTAGTGTAATTGATATTGATTCTGAATTATTCGTTTTTGTCAAAAAGGTGTCGCTGAATACAATTTCTGTGACCATGTTTTAATTCAAGGTTTGTTATATGGTGGAATATTCCTTTTTCCGTCCTTTGCGGTCATTCGATTATGAAAGCACGAACTGTAGTTGAAATCAGATATTTTGATAACTTTTGTATTAAAAGTAGGGTCATTGTTCCCAGTTGTTTGGTATTTGTATCTTTTATGGCGAACACTATGAAATTGTCTTTCAAGATTAAATAAGGTATTTTTCCAGCTTGTCCCGAAAATTACTCTCTTTCTCTGGTACTTCAGATTTTGGAAATTTACAACATAATAAAATATTAAGAACATATCTTGAAATGCAACATATGGTAATACTAAGAATCTGTTATTGTGTGTCTTTTGTATGAAGCGAAGATGTATTGTACTAGTCTATATAATCCTATTCGAAATTCATATATTGTGTGCACTTGATCGTGTATATTCATGTAATATTATATATTATGTCTCAAACATTGGTGACACTAGATATTTAAAGGTAGTGGTGTCTGGTTTGAGTGCCAGTAGCCTATCATGAGAATAGATACTCACCAGAACGTTTGCCGGGTAAGCTCAACCTCACACTGTGATGCCCAGAAAAAAACAGCGGCCTCCCCAGTAAACAGTTTATAATCCCAGTCCCGGTCTGGGATCGTTGTCGGTTCTTTGAAGGTATTGAATTAAAGAAAGTTGGTACATTTATCATTCTACTTTCCTCTGCTGAAAGGTATGGTCTTTGTAACTTTTTTCGTAAGCACTGTTCCGATGAGTGTTCCTGACTATTCAGAGAGTGATCCCTTGGGGCCTCTCCGTCAAATTCGTCAATCTATTTTCTCTTTAAACATTGACTTTCGTTCCCACGTTGAAAGATCTCCTCAGCCCCATCGCCGCCCCTTATGGTTTAAGTCCCACAAATTAAGTCAGACCAATGACTGCTGGGAAATAAGTCTTCTTATATATGCCAAGTTTTTCTATCAGTTACCGTTTCCGGTTTCTCAACTCACGTGGTTCTTCAAAAGTTATGTAAATAGGTTCCATCGTGGATTATCGTTATCCTTTTCCCTCTTCCCTTTCATGTTTTTGCTTGGGGTCTTTGTGGCTGTTGGATAACGTGCCTTGGCATTTTGAAATATGTTATTTAATCAGTATCTTCCTAACATATTGTGGTATTCATTCAGTCAGCCTCCGTAAAATTAGAGAATTTATTACAGTTTGAAATCTGTAGAATGAAATAGGGAGCTTCAAGTATTATAATAATAAGTAAAGATAAATGCAATAAACGGTCTAGGGAAGTATTTCATTAGAGGAGATACAATGCGTCAGTAGTTGGTGCCGTAACTAGAATCTGAGATCTTTATGGTGTGCATTTGTATGTAGCACCGATATGAGTTGTTCTAAAGGTTTGGTAATAAAAATGAATATTAAAGAAATTATATTTTATTTCAATGAAATAGTAAATGGGAACGAATTCATGTCCCTTTTATGCGTATATTACTTAAAACGGAGAATTGACAATCTCACCGTTGTCTGTATCCCTGTTCTTTGAAGGATTTCTTTAGGGCTACAAGAGTAATGCTTTCTCCTTTTCATTTTCACGTGGACTCTTCTCACCTTCCTTATCAACTGATTCCACATCTTAATAAAGACGAAACCCTCATGTAAGTTCTGTCAGAGTATGTAAATGTGACTTAGATTATCTCCTGTTCGGTATCCATATTACGAGTCAGGGTCATTGCCATATCTTCTGAATAATTAAAAACTCCATCTCCCATGTTATTACTTTAGAGTAAAAATGTTTTAGTTATGTATTACAAAATGCACTTAAACTTCCTGAAGTTTAGGAGGAACGCAATGGATTTTATTGTTCTTTTTGTTGTAAAACAGCGCCGTCACTTTTGTAAAGGAAATTAAAATTATTTAACACTTTGATGCAAGGATTAGATTTGAGACATCACTTTAATATCTTTTTCCAATTAGTTTTAAGTGTTAAGTTTTAACATTCATTAGTTACAAGATGTTTTCTGCTGACCTGAAACTTCGTTCCTAAAACTAATTATCATTGATAAAAAGGCTCAATTTCATTACGTTCATGTTTTTTACCCTGTACTGTTATCTCTGAAGATTCATTGTCATGATATACGTAACTCTCTCTCTCTCTCTCTCTCTCTCTCTCTCTCTCTCTCTCTCTCTCTCTCTCTCTCTCTCTCTCCTTATCTGTCATTGATTAAAAGGTATCTGTACTCGTTTTGTTCTATTCACAAAGTTTTCCTGTTCATTTCATGATTTGTTAACTTTTAGTTTAAAAACAAAATGTTTGCCGAAGTGTATGTCAGGGAATAATTTCCCAGTTAAGTATCTGTTTTGCTTAATATCTATTCTTGTATGAAGGAGTATGTACCTGCATTTATACAAGTATGCATGAACATTATTTTGTGAATGTAATATTGGGTAATGATATATTTTTCATATTTGCTTGTTTTTATTATACAAAAATATACCTCCGTAAGTTTGTCGGTGGTCTATTCTCAGCCATAAAATAAATTTGTTTATCCGTTAAACAGATTAAGGGAATCTTGATAATGTCCATTGGGTTGAGAATAGTGAGGTCATTCATGGTTGACTTAGAAAGGAGTTCCATAGGAATCTGAAACTGATGGAGGAGCTCCGTATCCGTTGCTAGGAGCTGCAGGGGCTCCATAACCGTTACTGGGACTAGCACCTGCACCATTGCCATTGGAACCATAACCATTACCATTCATTTTTCCGTTTCCATTGTTTCCGTTGTTGTTTTTTCTTCCATTTCCATTGCCATTAGATCCATAACCGTTATTTCCATTACCGTTGCCATTGGTATGTTTACCATAAGGGTCATAGGCGACAACCCCAATGAGTTCGTTGACTGAATAGAAGTCTTGAGCATCAGCACAGTCGAAGTTGAACCACCAATCACAAACAAGATACTGTTGGTTGAAGATGGTGCCGTTGGGGCAGAGGAAAGAGTCCTGCTGACGGCGTCCATTGGGCCTGTCCTGGCAGATGTGGAAGACCTGGCAGCGAGCCTGACGGTCAGTGTCGGCATAATAACCAGGTACATTCTGAGCATCGCAGGAGAAACGAGTATCAGGGACGGAGGCCAAGATAGGGTAGTCTTGACCAGGAACACCACCGCCAGGAATATTCTCTGCCAAAGCAGCAATTTCCTTATCTACACCGTAGGAGTTCCTTGGTGGTCCATAGCCATTGCTTGGTGGAGCTCCATATCCATTGCTTGGAGCTGCGGGAGGTGCTCCATAGCCATTGGAAGGAGGGCGTTTGTCAGCAGCTGCGAGGCTGAGAAGAGCTGAAAAAATAAACGAGCAAAGAAATGAAGAACTTGTTAGACCGACCAAGGAGGTTAGTTTTAGACAGACATTAAGAGAATATCGGTATCTTGTAGTTATATTTGAAAAAATCCTTTTATAGCTTCTGCGTTGGTTTATTCATCAACAAAATCTTAGTTGTTATATGTTTTATATCACTTATACCATTATTTCGAATAGCTACTCACCACACACTACAAAGGCCTTCATCGTTGATGTTGTATCTGGCTGGAATGGACCAGGCGCTACAAAGAGGATCGACTGAGTGATGTGTTCTGGTCCGAGACATGGGCATATATAGTACCTGACTTCGCTGACTTCCTTTTTTCCTATCTTGATGACCTTATTTTACTCATGCATCAAAACAAGGCCACGTGAAAATCAGTACTTGGTGTTTCGTCGATTGGGGAGAGAGAGAGAGAGAGAGAGAGAGAGAGAGAGAGAGAGAGAGAGAGAGAGAGAGAGAGAGAGAGAGAGAGCGCATATTTAGTTAACATGAAGTATTGTCCTGTAATTTCTAGTTAATAGTCTCCATGAAAATAATGAACGTGTTCTTAATCAACCGACAAAACTATTAATGTTAGTTTAATTGATATTTATTCCGAATTATTCGTTTTTGTGAAAAATGTGTCGTTGAATACAATTTCTGTGACCAGATTTTAATTCAAGCTTTGTTATATGGTGGAATATTCTTTTTTCGTCCTTTGCGGTCATTCGATTATGAAAGCACTTACTGTAGTCAAAATGAGATATTTTGGTAACTTTTGTATTAAAAGTAGGGTCATTGTTCCCAGTTGTTTGGTATTTGTATCTTTTATGGCAAACAGTACGAAATTGTCTTTCAAGATTAAATTAGGTATTTTTCCACCTTGTCCCGAAAATTTTTCTCTCTCTCTCTCTCTGGTACTTCAGATTTTAAAAATATACAACATAATAAGAATTAAGAACATATTTTAAAAGGCAACATATGTTAATGCTAAGAATCTGTTATTGTGTGTCTTTTGTATGAAGCGAAGATGTATTGTACTAGTCTATATAATCCTATTCGAAATTCATATATTGTGTGCATTTGATCATGTAAATTCTTCATGTAATATTATATATTATGTCTCCAACATTGGTGAGGCTAGATATTTAAAGGTAGTGGTGTGTGGTTTGAGTACCAGTAGCCTATCATCAGAATAGATACTCACCAGAACATTTGCCGGGTAAATCCTACCTGACACTTGCGCGCATTTTTGCCACGCACTGGCACGCATTGATGCTTGTCAGTGCGATCTTTGTGGCACGCACTGGTGTTTTTCCCGCACTGTTCACGACCAGTTCACTCCAGTTCGCACATCGTTCACGTGACGTTCACGAGACGTTCATGCGGTGGCACGAATTGGCACGCGTAGTTCACGAGAAGTTCACGACACTTTCTTGCGGATTCGCTCATCATTCCGCATCGTTCTCGCATCGTTCACGCCAGTTCACGCCAGTTCACGAATTGGCCACTCCATATAAAAACGGGGCTTCTCCAACCCGAGGACATTCTTGGATTGGCTTCGGAAGAGACAACAATGCTTTCTGTCAGAGACACCATTGCATTGAGGAGAAGAAACGTATCTTTTTCGTTTGAATTTTTTGTTGCCCTTTATTTTTGTTTCAATAAGAAAGCATTTGATTTACATATAAATAGCAGACATAAAATATGTACAAGTATTAAGAAAGTATTTTATTTTAACATTAAAAGCAGCAAACATGAAAAGTTTTTAGGCTGTTGATTTTAAGGTAATAGAGAAAAAAGTGTGTTGAAATAAGAAATCATTTTATTTTTACATTAAAACAGAAAACAGAAAAAATTTGTTTTGCTCTTCATTTTAAGGTAATAAAGAAGAATAAGTATGTTGATGAAATAAAACATAATTTTATTTTTACATTCAAACAGCAAACTTAAAAATTTCTTGGGTTTATTTTTCAGTTCATTTTTATTTAAAACAAAAGTTTTGGCTATTGATTGGTAATAGAGTAAAATAAGTGTGTGCATGAAATAAGACATTATTTTATTTTTACATTCAAACAGCAAATATAAACAATTATTAGTTTTATATTTTTCTTTACTTTTTATTAATTTTTTTTCGTTTCCTTTTTGTCTCTTCATTATAAAGTTATAGAAATAGTTTGAAATAAGAAATCATTTTTTTTCACATTAAAACAGCAAATATAAAAATTTATTAGGTTTATTTTTCTTTCCTTTTCATTAATTTTTTCGTTTCCTTTTTGTTTCTCTTCATTATAAAGTTATAGAAATAGTTTGAAATAAGATATCATTTTTTTTTCACATTAAACCAGCAAATATAAAAATTTATTAGGTTTATTTTTCTTTCCTTTTCATTAATTTTTTCGTTTCCTTTTTGTTTCTCTTAGTTATAAAGTTATAGAAATAGTTTGACATAAGATATCATTTTTTTTAACATCAAAACACCAAAAATTAAAATTTATTAGGTTTATTTTTCTTTCCTTTTCATAAATTTTTTCGTTTCCTTTTTGTTTTTCTTCAGTATAAAGTTCACGCCACTTCCCGCATCGGTCACTCCAGTTCACGCCAGTTCCCACACTGTTCACTCCAGTTCACTCCAGTTGGCGCATCGTTCATGACTATTTCACGACTATTTTGTGCGTGCCAATGCGTGCCACAAACTTTAAACATTTCAAAGTTCTGGGCACGCATGGCACGCATAGGTACGCTCTGGCACGCGAGTTCCAGCACTGTTAACGACATTTTCACGACTCGTTCACGCGAGTTCGCGCATCAATGCGTGCCACGAATGCGTGCAAGTGTCTGATACCCTTAAGCTCAACCCCCCACTGTGTTGCCCAGAAAAAACAGCGGCCTAACCAGTAAACAGTTTACACTCCTTGTCCCGGTCTGGGATCGATGTGGGTTCTTTGAAGGTATTAAATTAAAGAAAGTTAGTACATTTATCATTCTACTTTCCTCTACTGAAAGGTAGGGTCTTTATAACTTTTTTCGTAAGCACTGTTCCGGTGAGTGTTCCTGATTATTCAGAGAGTGATCCCTTGGTGCGTCTCCGTCAAATTCGTCAATCTATTTTCTCTTTAAAAATTGACTTTCGTTCCCACGTTGAAAGATCTCCTCGGCCCCATCGCCGCCCCTTATGGTTCAAGTCCCACAAATTAAGTCAGACCAATGACTGCTGGGAAATAAGTCTTCTTATATGGCATGATTTGTTGAATCTTTCATTTCCTCTTATGCCAAGCTTTTATATCAGTTACCGTTTCCGGTTTCTCAACTCACGTGGTTCTTCAAAAGTTATGTAAATAGGTTCCATCGTGGATTATCGTTATCCTTTTCCCTCTTCCCTTTCATGTTTTTGCTTGGGGCCTTTGTAGCTGTTGGATAGAGTGCCTTGGCATTTTGAAATATGTTATTTAATCAGTATCTTCCTAAGATATTGTGGTATTAATTCAGTCAGCCTCCGTAAAAGTAGAGAATTTATTACAGTTTGAAATCTGTAGAATGAAATAGGGAGCTTCAATTATTACAATAATAAGTAAAAATAAATGCAGTAAACGGTCTAGGGAAGTATTCCATTAGAGAATGAGACACAATGCGTCAGTAGTTGGTGCCGTAATTAGAATCTGAGATCTATATGGTGTGCATTTGTATGTAACACCGATATGAGTTGTTCTAAAGGTTTGGTAATAAAAATGAATATTAAAGAAATTATATTTTATTTCTATGAGATAGTAAATAGGAACGAATTCATGTCCCTTTTATGCGTATATTACTTAAAACGGAGAATTGACAATCTCACCGTTGTCTGTATCCCTGTTCTTTGAAGGATTTCTTTTGGGCTACAAGAGTAATGCTCTCTCCCTTTCATCCTCACGTGGTCTCTTCTCACCTTCCTTAACAACTGATGCCACATCTCAATGAAGAGGAAACCCTCGTGTAAATTCTTTCAGAGTATGTTAATGTGACTTGAATAATCTCCCGTTCGGTATCATTATTATGAGTCAGGGTCATTGCCATATCTTGTGAATAATTAAAAATTCCATCTCCCTTTATATTATTTTAGAGTATAAATATTTTAGTTATATATTACAAAATGCACTTAAACTTTCTGAAATTCAGGAGGAACGCAATATATTTTGTTGTAGAACAGCGCCGCCACTTTTGTGAGGGAAATTAAAAAAATTTACACGTTGATGCAAGAATTAGATTTGAGACATCACTATAATATCTTTTTCCAATTAGTTTTAAGTGTGAAGTTTTAACATTAATTAGTTACAAGATGTTTTCTGCTGACCTGAAACTTTGTTCCTGAAACTAATTATCATTGATAAAAAGGCTTAATTTCGTAACGTTCATGTTTTTTACACTGTACTGTTATCTCTGAAGATTCATTGTCACGATATACGTAATTTCTCTCTCTCTCTCTCTCTCTCTCTCTCTCTCTCTCTCTCTCTCTCTCTCTCTCTCTCTCTCTCTCTCTCTCTCTCTCCTGACATTGATTAAAAGGTTTTGTTTTATTCACAAAGTTTTCTGTTCATTTCATGATTTGTTAACTTTTAGTTTAAAAACAAAATGTTATTTCAAAGTGTATGTCAGGAAATAATTTCTCAGTTTAGTATGTGTTTTGCTTAATATCTATTCATGTATGAAGGAGTATGTACCTGCATTTATACAAGCATGCATAAACATTATTTTGTGAATATAATATTGGGTAATGATATATTTTTCTTATTTGCTTGTTTTTATTATACAAAAATATACCTCCATAAGTTTGTCGGTGGTCTATTCTCAGGCATAAAATAAATTTGTTTATCCGTTAAACAGATTAAGTAAGGAATCTTGATAATGTCCATTCGATTGAGAATAGTGAGGTCATTCATGGTTGACTTAGAAAGGAGTTCCATAGGAATCTGAAACTGATGGAGGAGCTCCGTATCCGTTGCTAGGAGCTGCAGGGGCTCCATAACCGTTACTGAGACTAGCACCTGCACCATTGCCATTGGAACCATAACCATTACCATTCATTTTTCCATTTCCATTCTTTCCGTTGTTGTTTTTTCTTCCATTTCCATTGCCATTTGAACCGTAGCCATTATTTGCATTACCGTTGCCATTGGTATGTTTACCATAAGGGTCATAGGCGACAACCCCAATGAGTTCGTTGACGGAATAGAAGTCTTGAGCATCAGCACAGTCGAAGTTGAACCACCAATCACAAACAAGATACTGTTGGTTGAAGATGGTGCCGTTGGGGCAGAGGAAAGAGTCCTGCTGACGGCGTCCATTGGGCCTGTCCTGGCAGATGTGGAAGACCTGGCAGCGAGCCTGACGGTCAGTGTCGGCATAATAACCAGGTACATTCTGAGCATCGCAGGAGAAACGAGTATCAGGGACGGAGGCCAAGATAGGGTAGTCTTGACCAGGAACTCCACCGCCGGGAATATTCTCTGCCAAAGCAGCAATTTCCTTATCTACACCGTAGGAGTTCCTTGGTGGACCATAGCCATTGCTTGGTGGAGCTCCATATCCATTGCTTGGAGCTGCGGGAGGTGCTCCATAGCCATTGGAAGGAGGGCGTTTGTCAGCCGCTGCGAGGCTGAGAAGAGCTGAAAAAATAAACGAGCAAAGAAATGAAGAACTTTTTAGAACGGCCAAGGAGGTTAGTTTTAGACAGACATTAAAAGAATATCCTTACCTTGTAGTTGTATTTAAAAAAAAAATCTTTTTATAGTTTCTGCAATGGTTTATTAAATTAATGAACAAAATCTTAGTTGTTATATGTTTTATATCACATAAAATTTTCTTAGGGAAATTTATACCATTATTTCGAATAGCTACTCACCACACACTACAAAGGCCTTCATCGTTGATGTTGTATCTGGCTGGAATGGACCAGGCGCTACAAAGATGATCGACTGAGTGATGTGTTCTGGTCCGAGACACGGGCATATATAGTACCTGACTTCGCTGACTTCCTTTTTTCCTATCTTGATGACCTTATTTTAGTCATGCATCAAAACAAGGCCACGTGAAAATCAGTACTCGGTGTTTCGTCGAAGAGAGAGAGAGAGAGAGAGAGAGAGAGAGAGAGAGAGAGAGAGAGAGAGAGAGAGAGAGAGAGAGAGAACGCTTATTCAGTTAACATGAAGTATTGTCCTTTAATTTCTATTTGATAGTCTCCATGAAAATACTGAACGGTTTTTTAATCAATCGACAAAACTATTAATGTTAGTGTAATTGATATTAATTCCGAATTATTCGTTTGTGTCAAAAATGTGTCGTTAATACAATTTCTGTGACCATATTTTAATTCAAGCTTTGTTATATGGTGCAATATTTTTTTTTCGTTCATTAGCGGCCATTCGATTATGAAAGCACTTACTGTTAGTTAAAAGGATACATTTAAGTAACTTTTGCATTAAAAGTAGGTTCATTGCTCCCAATTGTTTGGTATTTGTATCTTTTATGGCAAACAATACGAAATTGTCCTTCAAGATTAAATCATGTATTTTATCACCCCTTGTCCCGTAACTCCCTCTCTCTCTGGTACTTAAGATTTTAACAATGTACATCATAATAAGATATCAAGAACATATCCTAAAATGCAACATACGGGAAAACTAAAAATCTGTTATTGTGACTCTTTTGTATGAGGCAATGAAGTATTATTATTGTAATAGTCTATATAATCCTATTCGAAATTCATATATTGTGTGCATTTGATCGTGTATATTCATGTAATATTATATATTATGTCTCCAACATTGATGACGCTAGAGATTTAAAGGTAGTGGTGTGTGGTTTGAGTACCAGTAGCCTATCATCAGAATAGATACTCACCAAAACGTTTACCGGGTAAGGCCAACCCCCCACTGAGTTGCCCAAAAATAGCAGCGGCCTCCCCAGTAAACAGTTTAACTTGCAGGCCTAGTCTGGGATTGATCTGGGTTTTTTTTTTTTAAGGTATTAAATCAAAGGAAGTTAGCACATATCTTATTCTGCTTTCCTCT
Source organism: Palaemon carinicauda (assembly GCF_036898095.1). Taxonomy (NCBI): domain Eukaryota; kingdom Metazoa; phylum Arthropoda; class Malacostraca; order Decapoda; family Palaemonidae; genus Palaemon; species Palaemon carinicauda. The sequence goes on from NC_090751.1 coordinate 16,827,752, forward strand.
GCTGAAAGGTATGGTCTTTATAACCTTTTTTTGTTTTCTTGTAAGCACCGTTCCGTAGGGCGTCTCCGTCAGATTCGTCAATATATTTTCTCTTTAAACATTGACTTTCGTTTTAACGCTGAAAGATCTCCTCGTCCCCATCGCCGCTCTATATGGCTCAAATCCCACAAATTAAGTCAGACCATCGACTGCTGGGAAGTTAGTCATCTTTTATTGCATGGTTTATTGAATCGTCTATTTCTTTTTATGCCAGAGTTTTAAATAAGTTATCGTTTCTGGTTTTTTCAACTCAGGCGGTTCTTCAAGTTATGTAAATTGGTTCCATTCCGGTTAATGGTTATCTGTTTCCTTCTTCCCTTCCATGTTTTTTCTTGGGGTCTTCGTGGCTGTTGGATAGAGTGCTTTGGCATTTTGAAATATTGTTTTATAATTAGTCTCATCACAAGATATTATGGTATTAATGCTGTCAGCGTCCGTGAAAGCTGGGAATTTATTATAATTTCAAATCTGTAGAATGAATTAGGGAGCTTCAAATATTACATAATAAATGCAATAAACTATCTAGGGAAGTAATTTATTGGAAAATGAGACAGTATGCTTCAGTAGTTGGTGGCGTAACTAGAATCTGAGATCTTTATGGTGTGCTTTCGGGTATATACCTACAGCGCCGATATGAGTTCTAAAGGTTTGGTAACTGAAATGAATCTTGAAGAAATTATATTTTATTTTTTTCATAAATAGTAAATAGAAACTAATGCATGCCCCTTTAAGGCGTATATTGCTTAAAACGGTGCATTGACAATCCCAGTGTTGTCTGTATCCTTTTTCTTTGAAGGATTTGTTTAGGGCTACAAGAGTAATGCTTTCTCCCTTTCATTCTCACGTGGTCTCTTTTCACCTTCCTCAACAACTGATTCCACCTCTCAATAAGGACAAAACCCTCGTGTCAGTTCTTCAAGAGTATATGAATATGACTTGAATAATTTCCAGTTTGGTAATCATTAGTATTAATCAGGACCATAGCCTTATCTTATGAATAATTAAACACTCCATCTCCAGTGATATTTAACAGGGAAAATGTTTTAGTTATATATTACAAAATGCATTTGAACATTATGAAGTTTAGGGGGAACGCAATGGATTTCGCTAGTTCAGATGCTGTAAAACAGCAACGCCAATTTTGTAAATAGAATTGAAATTATTTAACACTTAGATGCAAGGATTAGATTTGAGACATCATTCCAATGTTTTTTTCCAGTTAGTTTTAAGTGTGAAGTTTCAATATTAAATAATTTCAAGATCTTTTCTGCTGACCTGAGATTTCTTTTATAAAGCTATTATTGATAAAATTCTCAATTTAGCAACCTTCATTTTTTTTTTACAGAGTACTGTTAACTCTATTAAGATTCTGAAGATTCATTGTCACAATATACATATCTCTCTCTCTCTCTCTCTCTCTCTCTCTCTCTCTCTCTCTCTCTCTCTCTCTCTCTCTCTCTCTCTCTCTCTCTCTCTCATTATATATATATATATATATATATATATATATATATGTATATATATATATATATATATATATATATATATATATATATATATATATATATATATATATATCTGACATTAATTAAAAGGTGTCTGTACTCATTTTGTTTTATTCACAAAGCTTTCCTGCTTATTCAATGCTTTGTTAACGTTTAGTTTACAAACAAAATGTTTGTCAATGTGAATGTCACGAAATAATTTCTCAGTATAGTATGTTTTGTTTCATATCTACTCATGTATGAAGGATTATGTTCCTGCATTTATATAAGGATGCATGAACATTATTTTGTTAATGCAGTGTTGGGTAATAATATATTTTTCTTATTTGCTTTTATTTATCATACAAAAATATACCTCCATAAGTTTGTCGGTGGTCTATTCTCATGCATAAAATAAATTTGTTTATCCGTTAAACATAATGATTGAAGAATCTTGATAATATCCATTGGATTGAGAATAGTGACGTCTTCATGGCTTACTTAGAAAGGAGTTCCATAGGAATCTGAAACTGATGGAGGAGCTCCGTATCCGTTGCTAGGAGCGGCTGGGGCTCCATAACCGTTGCTGAGACCAGCATTGCCCTTGGAACCATAACCATTACCATTGCCATTCATTTTTCCGTTTCCATTCTTTCCGTTCTTGTTTTTTCTTCCATTTCCATTGCCATTAGATCCATAACCGTTATTTCCATTACCGTTGCCATTGGTATGTTTACCATAAGGGTCATAGGCGACAACCCCAATAAGTTCGTTGACGGAATAGAAGTCTTGAGCATCAGCACAGTCGAAGTTGAACCACCAATCACAAACAAGATACTGTTGGTTGAAGATGGTTCCGTTGGGGCAGAGGAAAGAGTCCTGCTGACGGCGTCCATTGGGCCTGTCCTGGCAGATGTGGAAGACCTGGCAGCGAGCCTGACGGTCAGTGTCGGCATAATAACCAGGTACATTCTGAGCATTGCAGGAGAAACGAGTATCAGGGACGGAGGCCAAGATAGGGTAGTCTTGACCAGGAACTCCACCACCGGGAATATTCTCTGCCAAAGCAGCAATTTCCTTATCTACACCGTAGGAGTTCCTTGGTGGTCCATAGCCATTGCTTGGTGGAGCTCCATATCCATTGCTTGGAGCTGCGGGAGGTGCTCCATAGCCATTGGAAGGAGGGCGTTTGTCAGCAGCTGCGAGGCTGAGAATAGCTGAAAAGAGACAAAATGGAATCAATATAATTTGCATTAGATATTTAAGTGTAGAATTCTTTTGCTTCCATTTAAAAGAGATATCAGTTTTATAAAGTAAGTCTTATTTGATAGCTACTCACCACACACTACAAAGGCCTTCATCGTTGCGGCTGTATTTCGCTGGAATGAACCAGGAGCTTCAGAGGTGATCGACTGAGTGATGCCATTTGGTCCGAGACGCAGGGTTATATAGTACCGGACTCGCTGATTTCCTCTTTTGCTTATCTTGATGACCTTATTTTAGTCATGCATGAAAACAAGGCCATTTGAAATGCAGTATTTGGTGTTGAGTAGTGAGAGAGAGAGATAGAGAGAGAGAGAGAGAGAGAGAGAGAGAGAGAGAGAGAGAGAAGAGAGAGAGAGAGAGAGAGAGAGAGAGAGAGAGAGAGAGAGAGAGAGAGAGAGAGAGAGAGAGAGAGAAATCAGTTACCATAATCAGTATTTAGTGTTTTCCATCTTGGAAGTTTCCGAAAATGTACTTTAGATATAATCTTGTCATTTATATTTAATGATCTCCATGAAAATATGGAACGATTTTTGTATAGACCGACAAAACTATTACTGTTTGTGTAATTGATATTGAATCAATATTCTTTCTTTTATCATATTTGTCGTTGAATCCAATTTTTGTGCCCATATTCTAATTCAAGCATTGTTATATGCTGAAATAATTTGTTTTTCGTTCATTAGTGGTCATTCGATTCTTAATACACTTGCTTTCAGTTAAACTGAATTTTTTGGTCACTTTTGTATCAGAATAACGTTAATTGTATGCTGATGTTTTGTATTTATATGTTTTATGCGAAACAGTATGAAATTGTCCCGTAAGATCAAATAATGTATTTTTGCATCTATTTTGATATTCATGTTTTTTCTTTTGTACTTCAGATTTTGATGTAGAACTTACAAGGATATTAAGAACATTTCTGAATGTGCAAAATATGGTAATACCAAAAATCTGTTATTCCAAGTCCTTTGTATGAGGCGATGAAAAATAAATGTTTTAATAGATTCTATATAATTCTATTTGGTATTCATGTGAGAAGTGCATTTGGTTGAATTGTCTCAAACATTGGTGAATCTACACTTAAAACGTTCTCTGAAGGTATTGAATGAAAGCACGTTAGTACATATCTCACATCCACCGTCCTCGACTGATTTTTTTTTTTTTTTTTTTTTTTTTTTTTTTTTTTTTTTTTTTTCGGACAATGCAGAGACACTATTGACCTTGGGACAGTGTTGCTGTTAGCTCAGAGAGTGATTGCTTGGGGTGTCTCCGTAAAACCCGTCAAGCAACATTCGCTTTAAAAACTGAATTTCGTATCAACGCCAAAAGGTCTCCTTTGCCCCATCTCCGGCCCATATGGTTCAGATCCTACACATCAAGTTTGAAATTGACTGCGGGAAGTTAGTCATCTTTTATATCTTGGTTTGTTAAATCATTGTTAACATCATATGCCAAACTTCGATTAAATTTACATACTCAAGAGGAACTCCATAATAACGCTGTACTCTCCACAAAATTTGCCGGTGCACACTATCAAAGTCTTTTTTTAATATTCAACAAATGCCATCAAAAGTGGATTTCTATATATAATTAGAATCCTCATAAGATATTGGCTTATAAATTCAATTAGTTACTGCAAGAATAAAGAATATATTACATTATATTAAGATTATAGAATCAGATAAAGAGCTTACAAAATAATACAACAATAAGTACAATAATTCCAGTAAACGCTGTTGGAAATAATTTATTGGAGAGTGACACACAATGCTTAATAAGGTGTTGGTGTCGGTAACTAGAAAATGCCTATAAGAATTTTGTTATATAATCTTAAACGAGTATATACCTATAGCACCAATGTAAGTTGTTCTAAATGTTTGATAACACAAAAATGAGTCTTATAGAAATATATTCTTTTATTGTTTTGAAATAGTAAATCGAAACTGTAATTCCTGTCTCCTTTAAGCACGTATTAATTACAACTGTGCATTGGCAATCACACTGTTGAATCTATTCAGTTTCTTTGAAGGCTTCATTTCGTCTATAAGTGTAATTTATTCTTTCTTTCATCTTTCATCTTTCATCTACTCACGTGGTCTCTTCTCACCTTCCTCAAAAAATTATTTTACACTTCAGTAAGAGGCAAAACCAATTCTTTTAGAGAATGCAGATATAACTTGAATTTTCGTATACTCCTTTGCTGTAATGAATGGGGGATTTTTATTGAATAATCTCCATTTCGTTAATGATTATTATGAGTCAGGATCTTTTGCATATTTTTTGAATAATTAAGAAAAATACTCCATCACACATGATATAATTTTACAGTTTAAATATTTTAGTTATATATTTCAAATGCAGATAAACATTCTAAAATTGAACATAAACGCAAAGGATTTCGTTTGATCATTTGGTATAAAAAACAGTGACGCAACTTTTGTAAGTGAAATTAGAATTCTATAGTACATAGATGTGATTATTAGAATTCAGACTGCATTCCAATGTCTTTTTCCAACTAGTTTTAGTAATATTGATTAGCTACAAGAAAAGTTATCCTAACCCAAAATTACTTTCCCATAAGTAATCATCTCCCTTATATAATAAAGAGCAAGCGTCTGACCACGGGTGTATGGGGGGGGAGAGGCATTAGTCACACCTTGGTGAGAGTGAGATGCGTGTGCATGTTTGTGCATATCTATATAAATATTTATCCGTTATTTTTGACGAATCGCGTTTACTAATTATTTATGGTCAGGCCCAAATTGTTAACGCACTTGTTTTCTCTCAGACATTGATTAAAACGTGTCTGCGTTTATTTTGTTAATATACAAAGATTTCCTCCTTATTTCAGTGCGTTGTTAGCCTCTAATTTAAAGACGAAAGGTTTTTCTCAATATATGACGGGAGATAATTTCCCAATACAGTATCTGTTTCTCTACATCTGTATTCATGTATGTAGGAATGTCTATTGCATTTACATAAACTTACATAAACATTATTTTGTGAATAAAATATTGGATAATAATAGGATTTTCTTATTTGCTTTTGTTTATTATACAAAAAATAAACATCCATAACTTTGTCGGTGGTCTATTCTCAGTCATAAAATAAATTGGTTTATCCGTTAAACAGATTAAGTAAATAATCTTGATGATGTCCATCGGATTGAGAATAGTGAGGCTATTCACGGTTGACTTAGAAAGGAGTTCCATAGGAATCTGAAACTGATGGAGGAGCTCCGTATCCGTTGCTAGGAGCTGCAGGGGCTCCATAACCGTTACTGAGACCAGCACCTGCACCATTGCCATTGGAACCATAACCATTACCATTCATTTTTCCGTTTCCATTGTTTCCGTTCTTGTTTTTCCTTCCATTTCCATTGCCGTTTGAACCGTAGCCATTATTTCCATTACCGTTGCCATTGGTATGTTTACCATAAGGGTCATAGGCGACAACCCCAATGAGTTCGTTGACTGAATAGAAGTCTTGAGCATCAGCACAGTCGAAGTTGAACCACCAATCACAAACAAGATACTGTTGGTTGAAGATGGTGCCGTTGGGGCAGAGGAAAGAGTCCTGCTGACGGCGTCCATTGGGCCTGTCCTGGCAGATGTGGAAGACCTGGCAGCGAGCCTGACGGTCAGTGTCGGCATAATAACCAGGTACATTCTGAGCATCGCAGGAGAAACGAGTATCAGGGACGGAGGCCAAGATAGGGTAGTCTTGACCAGGAACTCCACCGCCGGGAATATTCTCTGCCAAAGCAGCAATTTCCTTATCTACACCGTAGGAGTTCCTTGGTGGTCCATAGCCATTGCTTGGTGGAGCTCCATATCCATTGCTTGGAGCTGCGGGAGGTGCTCCATAGCCATTGGAAGGAGGGCGTTTGTCAGCCGCTGCGAGGCTGAGAAGAGCTGAAAAGACAAAATGGAATCAATATAATTTGCATTAGATATTTAAGTGTAGAATTCTTTTGCTTCTATTTAAAAGAGATATCAGTTTTATAAAGTAAGTCTTCTTTGATAGCTACTCACCACACACTACAAAGGCCTTCATCGTTGCGGGTGTATTTCGCTGGAATGGACCAGGAGCTTCAGAGGTGATCGACTGAGTGATGTCTTCTGGTCCGAAACGCAGGGTTATATAGTACCCGACTCCCTGACTTCCTTTTTTGCTCATCTTGACGACCTTATTTTAGTCATGCATTAAAACAAGGCCATTTGAAATGCAGTATTTGGTGTTTCGTGGAGAGAGAGAGAGAGAGAGAGAGAGAGAGAGAGAGAGAGAGAGAGAGAGAGAGAGAGAGAGAGAGAGAGAGAGAGAGAGAGAGAATAATTTAGTCAACACTAAACAGAATTCAGTGTTCAACTAAAAAGGTTTTCGAAAATGTACTTGAAATGTAGTCTTGCAATTATTAGTTATTGGTTTTTATGAAAATACTCAATGGTTTTTGCATCGACCGACGAAATTAATACTGATAGTGTTATTGATATTGATTCAGAAGTGTTTTTTTTTTTTTTTTTTTTTTTTTTTCGTCAAAAAATTGTAGTTGAATGCAATATTTGTGGCTACATTCTTATTCAAGGATTGTTATTTGCTGGAATATTTATTCGGGTTTATTTGTGGTCTTTCCATTGTAAAATCATTTGATGTTTGTTAAAATGGAAAATTTGGTCACTTTTGTATTGAAATTTGGTTCAATGCATCCAAATGTTTTGTTTCTATATCTTTTATGCGAAACAGTATGAAATTGTCCTCCAAAATACAATATAGTACAGTATTGTATTTTTTCACCCTTTGTCCCATAACTTATTTTTTCTTCATCATAGTAGTATTATGAGTACGTAAGTTTGTCATCATTGATAGTTATAAATATATGACAAAGACGATGGAAAAAACAAAGATTTAGTTGTTACATGAATATTTTAGTATTTTAGAGCGTACTCCTTTTATGTTTCCCATTCAAGAAAGAAATTTACTGATAATAATTACACAAAACTGTATTTGTTTTTTAAGAGTAGTTTTAAATGTTTGAAACTTTGATTTTTAATTATCAAACGTCTTGTTCATGTTCATGAAACTTTTTCCCTTTTCGATCATCCGCGACTGGCACTCTGTCCCTATCCGCGTAAATTGCTAGTTCCTTCAGTACATCTCACGCGATGCAATATAGGTATTACTAATAGATCTTTGCAACGTCGCTCCGGACTTCCTTTAGCTTTTTTATATGGCTTCTTTCCCCCGTCTATAAAGTTATTGAATACTTACTTTATTGTTCTACTGTTGCATTTTCCCTTCAGTTGCAACTCACCGCTGATTGGTGCCCCGGGTACCCGAATCTAGCCATTTGGTCTTAGTATCATGACTCAAGTCAAATTGAACCTGTAGTTTCATGACGCAAGTCAAATTGAACCTGCCATTATTTCAGACTGTCCACCTCGGACGACATCGAAGATTCTCTTAGCGTTCCTTTTAAAGGCTCATCTGGATAATTTTGTTGTCTTTATACTTTGTCCTCTACTTTTTTATCCTTCTATAGCTCTTATACACCACTTTCAAAATGAAGAGCAAAGCAAGTTTTTTGAGCCCTTTAATTTTATAATTTTGGCTCGCTCGACTTTTTTAACTTCTTTGAAGTGATGTTTTAGACTGTACTGTAGGCTGTTTTTAAAGTCACCTAAGTGAAAATTCAGTTCAACGTTTTTTTTAGGTTTTTGTGATATACATGATTTTATATATATATATATATATATATATATATATATATATATATATATATATATATATATATATATATATATATATATATAAATATATTGTACCAACCGTGTTTCACACAATTGTACATAATTCCTTTTGTATATATTATGCTTGTATCTTCGCTCTTCCCTCGCACTAAAACGAACATGAAAATTCATGTCTGGTTTTTCCTCTGTAATATTGTCTGGCTTGTGAACTTGTTATGTCCTGTTGCCTTGAGGTTTTGTATATAAGGAGAGTGTTCCACAATAATATAACTCAGTCGTTTCTAACCTGCCTTTGAGTTCACACCCTTACTCAGCGCTGTCACAATATGTGTATATATATATATATATATATATATATATATATATATATATATATATATATATATATATATATATATGTATATATATATATATATATATATATATATATATATAATATAATGTGTGTGTGATCGTTGTGTATATGTATACTGATTAGCATGTGTACAAACATTAACCTTAGTAGATATTTCAGAGCTACCCCTAGACGATCCACACACACACACACTATGTATATATATATATATATATATATATATATATATATATATATATATATATATATATACATACATACTTATGTATGTATGTATGTGTTCACTGTTCGATCCTAGTACACCGGTTGCTGGCTGAAATATTGTGATTGGGTACTAGTATCAACTTGGGTTAAGAATATGAGCACCCTTAGAAACTTGCTTCGCTCTTGCAGGCTTTTGTTACTGCTATTAAACTGCTTTTCCCTTCTTTACCTTTGAATAGTTCATATATTCAACCTTTCGCCGTATTTATTTCTCCAGAATTAAAACAACTGAGGCTTTTGACGTTCATACCCGTTGGGTTCTATACACTTCGTCATTGCAGATTCGCCAAAATATTTTATATATTCTTTACTTTTATTCTCTCAGAATTCTTCTTTGGTAGTTTGATTCTGTGTTTGTTCGTGTTGCGTAACATCTTAATTTCATTTTTTTAGGGGGGGGGCGGTGTTGGAATTTGCGTTGTTTCTTCATTTCTTTCAAAACTTTTCGAACTTTTTATTTAGAGTTTAGGATTCGTATTTATGGTTTTATATCATTATTCAGTATTGTGGATCCTGGTTCTTTTTTATGGAAGCTATTAACATCGTTTGGATTAATGGTCTGATCCATTACTTTCGTTAGTTTCATATTTTGTTATTTAAGTGTGTGAATTTGATGGATTGTGCAGTAGGTATTACTATACTAGAATATTAGATATTAGCACGGTTATGTTAACCAACCAAATCTGAAATAATAATTGCCAATAATATTTCCTATTTCTCAGATATTAAAAGAAAAGTAAATCTAATGATCTTTTAATTAAGTTAAATTGATTTTGTTAAATTAATTATGTTGGAATTATTTCGATTTAACCTTGATGTAGTCATTGCCTCATCTTTAAAAACTATTGCAAGCATTTTAATTTATATATGCTGAAAGATTATTATCGCTGTAATTTTTCCCGTATGATTATTCAGGATGCTATGTTTACTTACAAATGCCAGTTTACATCAGTCACTCAATCTTATATTTCATCTTTTCATTTTTTTTTAATTATCTTCTAGAGAGAAAATACTTTTATTCTGTTCATTTTTAGGAAATATTATATTGACTCGATTAAATTATAAATTATATCATGCTTTATTATCAAATAGAATAACTTATCTGAAGCAAACATTTGCAAAACCATTTATTCTAAAGGCATCTATCATTTTTCCCGCCCTATCTAATTCTGAACTTATTGTATTTGACGTGGTGTGAATTTGCACAAAGTTAGTTTACACGTTTATAACTTCATTAGTTTTGATTATACCAAAGATGAAATTAATTACATTTAAGCGATTTGTCAGTCTTTGAATATTTTATTTCTCATCAATAAAGCGAAAACAGTTAAAACTCTTTAGGGGGTTATATACTTGATGAGTACATATATTT
>NC_090751.1:16843278-16908278 GCF_036898095.1 Palaemon carinicauda
GAGGGTGACTGCAGTGGAGTAGATGTTGAATATTACTGGAGCCAGGACGCATCCTTGATTTACTCCAGTTTCTACCCAGAAAAGTTGTGATTTACTACCACCCATACTTACACAGGCTTGCATATCATTGTATGAGTTTCTTAGAATGTTAAGGAATTTCGGAGGTACTCCAAATTTAGAGAGAGCAGTCCATAAAAGGTCTCTGTTCACTGTGTCGAAGGACTTTGTTAGATCGATAAAGGCTATGTGAAGATCATGGTTTTGCTCATGGCATTCCTCTTGTAGTTGTTGGGCCACGAATATCTTGTCACAAGTGCTGCATTCTTTACGAAAGCCACATTGTGTCTCTCTATATATACACACGTACATAAACACACAATAACTTTTCCTGAGCCCTGGTTTAGTGTTTCTGAAATGCCTTGGTTGAAATACAATTTGAAAGATTTAGACAGATTTAATCTCCTTATTTATCAATGCAGTACTTTTTATCCTTTACATTTTCTTTGTGTTTATCTATTATTTTTTTATTTGATAAATACCGTTTGGAGTTCATCCAATGAATATGCATTAGATTTATTGTTTTTTTTTTTTTTTTTTTTTTTTTTTTTTTAAAGTTCCTATTGAATATTATGGGTAGAGATAAAATAGACATAGCATCACCGGGAAGAAGTGATTTGGGATGAAATCAAACTCAATCGGCCTTTTCGTGTTTATCAGAATCTAATGATGTTATTGTCTGGAATTTCAAGAGGAGAAAACTGAATTATTTGACATGGTACAAAACTTCAGACAGTGTGAATTTAAGTTCCAAATGTTTTTTATAAATGTTTTCAATAGCTTGCAGACAATTGTTGAATATCTTGCTCTACATGAAGAAACAAAATTTTAACCTTAGATGTTCGTGTTATAAATAACTGTTGCTGGTTGAAGAAATTGCAATCAAGTATTTGGTCTTGTTCGATTATGTAAAATGAAATTGATTTTAGAGATAATCGGGATGGTTCTATTAGTGTTTTATTTGCAAGAAAGTACTTTTCATCGTTAGTAGTATACTCTTATCCCTTCACCATCAGCAGAATGATTGGTTTATCAAGAAACGAAGCGTGTATTTTGATACAAAGTTCATCATGTTTTGGGCATGGGAGGAAAATTATTTTTTTTTTTTTTAGTGGGGGGGGGAGGAAGATGAGACATGTAATAGTTTTGTCCTTATATTCTCTTCATAGTCTTAGAGAAAGTTTTTCCCTTTCAGATATAACAATGAGAATGTATTTAGCATTTGAACTTAGCTTTAGTTTTCCTTTATCATCATCATCATATACGCATATTGGCGCAAAGTATCTGTTAGATTCCGCCACTCGTCTCTATTTTGAGCTTTTAAATCAATGCCTCTCCATTCATCGTCTCCTACTTACCAATAGGACACCACAAAGTGGTGGAAAAAAGGCTTAAAATATAAATTTTCTTATAACCTTTAGACATGAAGAATTATACGAGTTTTAGGGTGGAATAGATTAGGCTAAAACATATTAATTACTTGCTGTGCTTGGCGTAGTGGCACTATAATTAGTTTTGTAAAGTTTTACCAGCTCATTTAAACTTGAGACGTAATTAGGGCTATGTGGCGCCCAGAGAATTAAAGTAGTTCATATATTAGATATATGTGTAGGATGTAAGATTATTAAAGTTTTTCATTCTTCTATATTTTTAATATACAAACATATACATTAACGTAAATAATACGCTACGATTTCATGTCCATATTCAGGTATGAGTCAAGCTTTAGTCTTCTGTGGATGGGATATTTAAAGGAATCGTTAATTCGTTAAATTATGAATGATAATGGGATACTTAACTTAGAAAGGTGCATCATAGGCGTTTGATGGTGGAGCTCCATAACCATTGCTAGGAGGAGCTGGGGCTCCATAACCATTGCTAGGAGCGGCAGGGGCTCCATAACCATTGCTAGGAGCAGGGGGGGCTCCATAACCATTGCTAGGAGCAGCTGGGGCTCCATAACCATTACTGGGAGCAGCACCTGCTCCATTACCATTGGAACCATAACCATTACCTTTTTTGCTACCATTTCTTTTTCCATTTCCATTCTTCTTGCCATTTCCATTTGAACCGTAGCCGTTATTTCCATTACCGTTGCTGTTTGATCCGTAACCATTATTTCCATTACCGTTGCTGTGTTTACCATAAGGGTCATAGGGAACAACCCCAATGAGTTCGTTGACAGAGTAGAAGTCTTCAGCATCAGCGCAGTCGAAGTTGAACCACCAATCACAGACGAGGTACTGTTGGTTGAAGATGGTTCCGTTGGGGCAGAGGAAGGAGTCCTGCTGGCGGCGTCCATTGGGTCTGTCCTGGCAGATGTGGAAGACCTGGCAACCTGCATCACGGGCAGTGTCGGCATAATATCCAGGGACATTCTGGGCATTGCAGTCGAATCCAGTATCAGGAACGAAAGCTAAGACAGGATAATCTACTCCTGGAACACCGCCTCCAGGGATGTTTTCTGCCAAGGCAGCAAGGGGATCTACCCCATAAGAGTTCTTGGGTGGTCCATAGCCGTTGCTTGGAGGAGCTCCATATCCATTACTTGGAGGAGCTGGAGGGGCTCCATACCCATTGGAAGGAGGACGCCTGTCGGCAGCTACAATGCTGAGAAGAGCTGTAAGAAATATATCTAGGTATAAATACGTTGTGTTATTCATGAAATATTTTAAGAAGTCTTTCGCATGTATACATTTCCCTATGTTTCTTTCAACTGCATGTACTTTGCTTTAAATTATATCAGTGTTTCTTCAATTAAATGTACTATTGGATCGAGTTGCTTACCACACACTGCAAAGGCCTTCATCATTGCTGCTCTATTTCGCTGATAGGTAACAGAGTCAGCGGAGGTGATCGACTGAATGATGGTTTGTGAAGAGAGACCAGAGTTTTTATAGTGACTTGGCTGCCCTGAATGATCTTTTTTTTTCGATGGCCTTTCCTGTCGTGCACTGGAGCAAGGTTATACAGAATTCATTATTGCATTAAGTCTGGACTTTGTGAGAGAGAGAGAGAGAGAGAGAGAGAGAGAGAGAGAGAGAGAGAGAGAGAGGAGAGAGAGAGAGAGAGAGAGAGAGAGAGAGAGAGAGAGAGAGAGAACTTGGTAACTTCTCATTGATTAAAAAACTTTCAAGATTAAAATTTAAACTAATCAGGTCATAATGGTAGTTCTGAAAAGTGATTTAATAATTTACCAAATTGATTTCATTATTTTTTAAGAGTTTTTCTTTGCTTAGATTTTTATTTCTTTTCCCCTCTTTTTCCTTTTTAGCGAAGACTAGATGTACAGGGAAATTTTTTTCGTAAAGTCCCATGGATTTATTTCGTGAATTTTACCAGATTTAGCCTAGTTTGAAGGTCCAGTGTTACTCAAATTAAGGTTGATATGGTCTTTGTTAGATTTTTAAAGTTGTGATACGTTTTTATTTAACGCTATTCTAAATTTCTATTTCATTGTTGTATTTATTACGTTATGCCTCCCTCTACGGTACTTAATATAATATGTTAGTTTTTTTATCATGCCCCGTATTTCATCAACATATGCTTAAAGCACATTTCTATTATCTGCGTAATTAGTGTTCGTGTCAGGCTTTATTAAATTCACATATCTTATTTGCGAAACGATACCTTTTTTTCATTTTGGAGATACGCTTATGCTATTCATATCAAACATACAATTAAGAATTTTTACAATTTAATCTTCTGCGACATGAATTCCACTTTGTTAGCACGTGTTTCATACAAGCTCGTACATTGTAACGGTTTTGCGTGTTTGTCTTATTGCTCGCTCCTCACTGCACTGATAATGGACCAACCAGTTTGGCGCATTATTAGTGCCGGGAAGAGCGAGGTTTTGCGTGTTTGTCTTATTGCTCGCTCTTCACTGCACTGATAATGGACCAACCAGTTTGGCGCATTATTAGTGCCGGGAAGAGCGAGGTTTTGCGTGTTTGTCTTATTGCTCGCTCTTCACTGCACTGATAATGGACCAACCAGTTTGGCGCATTATTAGTGCCGGGAAGAGCGAGGTTTTGCGTGTTTGTCTTATTGCTCGCTCTTCACTGCACTGATAATGGACCAACCAGTTTGGCGCATTATTAGTGCCGGGAAGAGCGAGGTTTTGCGTGTTTGTCTTATTGCTCGCTCTTCACTGCACTGATAATGGACCAACCAGTTTGGCGCATTATTAGTGCCGGGAAGAGCGAGGTTTTGCGTGTTTGTCTTATTGCTCGCTCTTCACTGCACTGATAATGGACCAACCAGTTTGGCGCATTATTAGTGCCGGGAAGAGCGAGGTTTTGCGTGTTTGTCTTATTGCTCGCTCTTCACTGCACTGATAATGGACCAACCAGTTTGGCGCATTATTAGTGCCGGGAAGAGCGAGGTTTTGCGTGTTTGTCTTATTGCTCGCTCTTCACTGCACAGATAATGGACCAGTTTTGCGCATTATTAGTGCCGGGAAGAGCGAGTGACAAGATAAAATAGCAAAACCGTCAGTGTACGAGCGTGTATGAAGCACATGGTTTACAGTAGCCAACTACTCGAATGACATTTTTTTTATTATTCGAACCATTTTATCCGTCCCTGTGTAAGATACCAGTATATCCTGTCATAAATGGAATATTGAACTTACTACTGTTCCATTTTCCTCTTTGCTGCATTAATGTTTCTACGATTTCATCGTAATTGCAGGTATTCGTCTTAAATCTTGACTATTAAGTTGAATATATGCGTATCACTTATTATTATTATTATTATTATTATTATTATTATTATTATTATTATTATTATTATTATTATTATTATTATTATTATTACTACTGTTTTTATCATTATCGATTGACGCGACCCGTCATAATGACTGCTAAATATTTCGATAAATATGCAAACAAACGCACATGTCATACTAGGGTATAACTACTCCATCTCCCCCCTTCCCCCCACACCCCCTACAAGATTGACGGCGAGAGCCGAGTACTTTGTATCCATATGTTGATGATAAGTTTTATCCAAAAACCTCATTCCCTATTGATAAAATTTTCCGGTTCAAAAACATCTTCCGAGTCCATACTTCCTCTGACGATCGCTGAAGGTCGGCATTGATTCCTAAAGGGATGGTAGTCATCACAATGGTTCCACATCAACTGCAAAAGCATTTTAAGAAAAAAGATTATTTTTAAATTATTTCTCCTTTCATAATTTCGTGTTTTTTATATAGGCCTGTTGATAAAGAGATAACATGATTAGAAGTTTTCTTGCTATCTTCTTCATTATTAAACTTTTGCTTTCTATAAGCGAAAAACTTATAAATTATATATATATATATATATATATATATATATATATATATATATATATATATATATGTATATATATATATATATATATATATATATATATATATATATATATATATATATATATATATATATATATATATATATATATATATATTTAGCCAGACACTTGCTCTATATTATATAGGGGGATTATTATTATTATTATTATTATTATTATTATTATTATTATTATTATTATTATTATTAGCTAACTACACCCCTAGTTGGGAAAGCTGGATGCTACAAGCTCAGGGGTTACAACACGGTAAGCAGCCCAGTGATGAAAGAAAATATGCCAATAGTGGATGAGATATTTAGGAAAAATTATTAAAAAAAGATATAACTATGAAACGATACTTGTCACCCTGTTCAGCAGAAGAGCATTTGCATCAAGTTTGAACTGATGAAGTTACACCAATTTAACAGCAAGATTAGGAAGATCATTCCACAATTTGATCATAGCTGGAATAAAACTAATCGAATACTGTGTAGTATTTAGTTTGTGGTGGAGACGGAAGACTGCTAGAATTAACTGCTTACATAGTACTACATATGGTACATTTCTGGGAAGATCTGAATACAACGGAGGTTCAAAATTATGAAAACTCATATGCAATATGCGCAAGGAACTAGCTCAACGATGGTGCCAGAGATATATCCAGATTAGGAATAAAGTCTTAAATAGACAGTAAGTTAAGATAAGGGTCACCAAATGACGGTGCTTCAAAAGTTTACTTACCATTTTCTCCATCCAGCTTACGTCTTTATTTTGGTGACTTGCATAAGTTGTAACACTTATCACACATATAACTCAGTTTAAACTTTTTAATGTTTTGTATTGAAATTTTTGAAGTCTAAACTGTAACGATGTCATTGGTGTTTGACATTTAATCTTCTTGCTTTCTTTTCGCACTTCGTAGGAAATTGCAAAGCTATTATTGAACTTGTGAAGTAGTTCCCATGAGGTACCGTGACTGTAACAGTAATTTAACTAAAACAAAATTTTTTTTGTGACTTTAAAGTTTCTATAGCTTTTATAGTTTATATCGAAAATATTTATTTTAATGTTGTCACGGTTTTTAAAATATTTAATTTTTCCTAGTTTTCTTTCCTGGGCCATTTTCCTTCATGGGGCCCCTGGGCTTGTAGCATCCGGCTTTTCCAACTAGGGTTGTAGCTGAGCTAATAATAATAATAATAATAATAATAATAATAATAATAATAATAATAATAATGACTTATGTTTTCGTAAGAAAAGTTTGCCAGACGTTTTATCAGATTTTAAACTTACTTTGTTTTTAAGAAGTATAGATTTAATAGGTAACATATAAACTTCTTTTTATAAATTTTTTATTTCATATGTCTATTATTTGATTATTTTCATTTGTTTATTACTTTAGATATATGTTATATTTTATCTTTCCTGAATTTATTCAGGCCAGCTCTGCAAGTCACGCTCGACTCATTGCTTGGTAAAAATACTTCCTTTTAATAATAATAAAATGGCCTACAGAGAACTTTGGTAGTGCATACATTTGATGTGTGAGTAGGATGTAAGTAGACATTTTTTCATTACTTCACATTTTTAAAATACAAAAATATATATTGACATACATAAAAACACCGATTTAAGGTTCATTTGCAGTCATGAGTGAAATGCTGCTCCCTGCAGATGAGATATTGCAGGAAGTCGATCATTCATTGGGTTATGGATTATGATTGAATACTTGATTTAGAAAGGTGCACCATAGGAGTTTGAAAGTGATGGTGGAGCTCCATATCCATTTCCGTTGCCATTTGAACCGTGGCCGTTATTGCCATTACCATTAGATCCATAACCATTATTTCCATTACCGTTGCCATTGGTATGTTTACCATAAGGGTCATAGGCGACAACCCCAATGAGTTCGTTGACTGAATAGAAGTCTTGAGCATCAGCACAGTCGAAGTTGAACCACCAATCACAAACAAGATACTGTTGGTTGAAGATGGTTCCGTTGGGGCAGAGGAAAGAGTCCTGCTGACGGCGTCCATTGGGCCTGTCCTGGCAGATGTGGAAGACCTGGCAGCGAGCCTGACGGTCAGTGTCGGCATAATAACCAGGTACATTCTGAGCATCGCAGGAGAAACGAGTATCAGGGACGGAGGCCAAGATAGGGTAGTCTTGACCAGGAACTCCACCGCCGGGAATATTCTCTGCCAAAGCAGCAATTTCCTTATCTACACCGTAGGAGTTCCTTGGTGGTCCATAGCCATTGCTTGGTGGAGCTCCATATCCATTGCTTGGGCGTTTGTCTGCAGCTACAAGGCTAAGAAGAGCTGAAAAAATAGAAACAATATAATCTGCATTAAATATTCAATTCTAGAATTATCTAGCTTTCACTTATTAGCCACCAGTTGTATAAAGTCATTGTTATTTAATAGGTACTCACCACACACTACAAAGGCCTTCATCGTTGCTGGTGTATGTGGCTGAAATGGACCAGGATCTACAGAGGTGATCGACTGAGTGATGTCTCCTTATGGGAGTCCCGAGTTTATATAGTTCCTGACTTGCATGATTTCTCTCATATCATGAGGCCATTCTGGTCATGCGTTTGTGCAAGGCCATTCAATAGGGAAAATTCCGATTTATATCATTTTTTCATTTATATATATATATATATATATATATATATATATATATATATATATATATATATATATACACACATACATACATACATACATACATACATAAAGTGATCTGATCACTGGTTCATTATGTATTATGGTGAACTGAGAAAGTACTACTGAAATGGTCATATTTACAAATGATTTTTTGAAATGTTTTGGCCCTAATGGCATTTGAAAGATTTAGATATCAGTTTAGTGTCCCTATTTAACTATACATTCATTTGTATCCTTTATATTTACTTTCTTGTATATTTATCTTCCATTTTTTTATTTTCAAACTAGAAGTATAATTAGTTCTTTTTGAATTTTTAATCTCTGACATTAATGTCAATTCAGAGATTTTGCTGTAGGTTTATTATTTCACTTTTTTTTTTAGTTTTCTAGTTAATTTGATATAAGTAGAGGTGATATGGACAGTTTATCGCTCGGAAGAACCGATTTGGGATACAAACAAGTATAAAGCTGTGAAAAAATTTTTTTTAGTGAACTTTCACAATTTTAGAAGCTCATTTGTGTTACGTTGAATTCTTTATTCTGGTATATATTCATATATAATGTTCCCTCAATTCTAAAAGAAAGGAAACCATCCATATACACATGTTATGCAGAAGACTTGAAATTAAACTCTTTCTTGGCATTTTGCTTTCAATAAAATCTTAATGTGTTATTGTTTAGAATTTTCATTGTTTACAGGACGAAAAAACTTCAGAAAACTCGTTTTTATTCTTATTTTCAGTAAATTTAGAAGCATTATGTGAAGCGTCTTGTGCTTTATGATGAAACCAAATGTACGTATAAGGTTGTTGTTAAATAAAGGCTATTGCTAGTAGAAGAAATTGTAATTCAGTAATTTGGCCTTGGTGAATTTTGGCAATTTAAATTGATTATAGAGCTACATTAGTCGCTTCTATTTAGAGAAAGTTATACATTTTGGATATATAAGATCCTTTTATCACCTTACCTAACTGTAGAATGAGGAGCTTATCAAGGAACGATGTGTTTTTGATACTCAGGCTATCATTGATAACCTTTTATAGAGGGTGGATCCTAAAATGAGCATTATTTATGATTTTGACAGTAAAATAAGATTAAGAATGTAATATTACTGTTTCTGTGCTATAAAAGGGTTTCAGAGAACCTTTTTTGGTCTCAAATATATCCTTGAAAATTAATAACACAGTAGTAGGGTGGCCAGGGCACCAGCCACCCGTTGAGATACTACCGGTAGAGAGTTATTAGGTCCTTTGACTGGCTAGACAGTACTACATTGGATCCTTCTCTCTGGTTACGGTTCACTTTCCGTTTGCCTACACATACACCGAATAGTCCTCTATCCTCATACACCTAACAACACTGAAATTGCCGAACAATTCTTCTTCACCCAGGGGCTTGACTACTGCACTGTAATTGTTCAGTGTACTTTCCTCTTGGTAAAGGTAGAAGAGAGACTTTAGCTAAGGTAAGCAGCTCTTCTAGGAGGACACTCCAAAATGAAACCATTGTTCTCTATTCATGGGTAGTTCTATAACCTCTATACCATGGTCTTCCACTGCCTTGGATCAGAGTTCTCTTGCTTGAGGGTACACTCTGGCACATTAGTCTATCTAATTTATCTTTCTCTTGTTTTGTTAAAGTTTTATAGTTTATATTGAAGTATTTATTTAGATGTTGCTGGTTTTAAAATATTTAAGTTTTCCTTGTTTCCTTTCCTAACTCATCTATTTTCCCTGTTGGGGCCCCTGGGCTTATAGGATCCTGCTTTTCCAACTAGGGTTGTAGCTTAGCAAGTAATAATGATAATAGTAATAATATTAATGATAATGATAATAATGAATGGGAGCCTAGGGGGAATTTTTTTCTTACAGTTTAAAAAATACCGTATTGTCTACGGTCTAAAATCTGTCTACATCGATTTGGTAAATGTGTAAAAATTTCACACGTTGTATATAAAAATTTACGTCTTTGAGTACATATATTTCCCTCGGGTGTTTCTGTAGATAATTACTTGAAGGAAGATGGTTCATTATCCAGAGTTTTCGCTAACAGTGTATCTTAGCCTCCTTCCTGGTATCACGGTGTCACGTATTGCGTCAAGTTTAGTGTTTTCTTGGGAATTACGATAACTAAATTCAAATATATTAAACTTCACTTCAGCCTATTGATTTTCGAGATACGAAATATGTCTTTACCTACTAATCTCTTTTGTTCCATATATACAGTATATCTGCTCGTGCATAGGTTGACCATTTGCAATTATTATTATTATTATTATTATTATTATTATTATTATTATTATTATTACTTATGTGTACGCGGTTTGGGGTATTATTTTTCAAGATTTCTTAATTTTTGTTTAGCAGTAAATCTGATTAACATAGGATTATAATTTTGTTAAAATTAGGTGATCATTATGTGACCGGTACACGAGGATCAACTTTCGGGAGAAATCAGTTCAGGTTTAACGGTTTGACCATTTGATGCCCTTTCGACCGTTTGAGAGAAGAGCTTTCTTTTGGAAGGGCCTTGGCTGGACCCCAGCCTGTCTAACAGAAGTCAGTTCCGGTAAGAAAAGGTACTACTTTCAAGTAGTTATAGAGAAGGGCATGGTGTTAACTGGTTTCTTTGTATTTTTTTTTATAGTTATGCATGTATTATACGAAAATAAAATTCATCTTAAAGTCACTAGATATGAAGAATGATAAGACTATAAATTAGACTAGATTAGGTTAAAATATATTGAGTTCTAGTATTCTGGGCTACTATGAAATTGCCATTTTATATATATACATATAGACTGCTTTGAAATATAATTTTATTTTACTTCTATATACTTTTGAAGTGATTTAGGTATATGTCGTCCACAAAACTTATATTTGATATGCGGGTTGGATGTAAACATACATTTTTTAAATTTTCTTTATGTTTTTATTATACAAAAATATACATTGGCATACATAACACTTTCCAATTTCATGTCCATTATCAGGCATGAGTTAAATGTTGATCCTTCATTGATGATGTATATCAGGGAATCGTTCTATGGTTGAGGTATGGAGGATGATTGGGTACTTGATTTAGAAAGGTGCACCATAGGAGTTTGAAAGTGATGGTGGAGCTCCATATCCATTTCCGTTGCCATTTGAACCGTGGCCGTTATTGCCATTACCATTAGATCCATAGCCATTATTTCCATTACCGTTGCCATTGCTATGTTTACCATAAGGGTCATAGGCGACAACCCCAATGAGTTCGTTGACGGAATAGAAGTCTTGAGCATCAGCACAGTCGAAGTTGAACCACCAATCACAAACAAGATACTGTTGGTTGAAGATGGTGCCGTTGGGGCAGAGGAAAGAGTCCTGCTGACGGCGTCCATTGGGCCTGTCCTGGCATATGTGGAAGACCTGGCAGCGAGCCTGACGGTCAGTGTCGGCATAATAACCAGGTACATTCTGAGTATCGCAGGAGAAACGAGTATCAGGGACGGAGGCCAAGATAGGGTAGTCTTGACCAGGAACTCCACCGCCGGGAATATTCTCTGCCAAAGCAGCAATTTCCTTATCTACACCGTAGGAGTTCCTTGGTGGTCCATAGCCATTGCTTGGTGGAGCTCCATATCCATTGCTTGGGCGTTTGTCTGCAGCTACAAGGCTAAGAATAGCTGGAGAGAAGACAAAATGGAAACAATATAATTTGCATTAAATATTAGGTCGAGAATTATCTAGCTTCCTCTTCTTAGCTATCAGTTGTATAAAGTAAATGTTATTTAGTTGATACTCACCACACACTACAAAGGCCTTCATCGTTGCTGGTGTATGTGGCTGGAATGGACCAGGATCTACAGAGGTGATCGACTGAGTGATGTCTCCTTATGGGAGACCCGAGTTTATATAGGTCCTTGCTTGCATGATTTCTCTTATCATGATGGCCATTCTGGTCATGCGTTTGTGCAAGGCAATTTAATAGGCAGTAATTCTACTTTGTCTTATCATGTATATTTTCTTATTTGATTCACACACATGCATTTTTATCCGTAGGGTTATATATATATATATATATATATATATATATATATATATATATATATATATATATATATATACTGTATGTATATATATGTATGTATGTATGTGTATATATATATATATATATATATATATATATATATATATACTGTATGTATATATATGTATGTATGTATGTGTATATGTATATATATATATATATATATATATATATATATATATATATATATATATGTATGTATATATATATATATATATATATATATATATATATATATATATATATATATATATATATACTGTATATATTGTATATACTGTATGTATATATATATGTATGTATGTATATATATATATATATATATATATATATATATATATTATATATATATATATATGTATGTATATTTGTTACGCATGTAATAATAGTCCAGTTAGCTGTGAAAGCATCACTGGAATAGGCATTTAAAAAAAAAAGTTCTTTTAAATGACATTTTTGAAAATGATTCTTTTAAATACTTTTATCGTTGAACGTTTTAGATAATTGTTTTTGTTCTTATTTATAAATACATTTATTTGTATCCTGTTTAATTACTTTTTTGGGTATATATATTTCATAATATTAATAATGGAAGTCGAAGAATAGTAGTTCTTCATAAAATTTTATTCTGCCTTTGTAAAGCTAATCCAAAAGTTCTTCTCTAGATGTATCATTCCACTTACTTTTCTAGTTAATTTTACAAGAGTAGAGATGATATGGACGTTGTATAACTCGGTAAAAGTGATTTTGGATACACATTCGGTGAGTAGAAAGATGTAGGCATTGCTAAGACAACTTTCAGAACTTTTTATAAGCTTCTCTGTGTTATATGGATTTATACATGCTCATATCATCATAGTTACTGGCAGTATGGTGACGGATTGGGTTTAAGGCGTTACACATGATGTGTTTTCGGCTTCTATTCCTGATTCCTGTTGGCTGATCTTACTCAAATCAGTATGGAACGGCAGGGATCACTTGCCTTAGATAGGCACTGCGCATCACAAGCTATCCTTTGATGAATTTACCAAATGAATCTATTGATTTAGTCAATCTATGACTGGCGAAATTAACTGAGGTCCTTTGCGTCAGTTGGCATGGGAGGAAATGATGATGATGATGATATCCTCATCATAATCTCCTTCTACGCATATACAGTAGACGCAAAGAGCCTAGTTTCGATATCGCCAGTCGTCTCTGTGTTGAACTTTTAGATCAATGCTCCTCCATTTATCGTCTTCTACTTCCCTCTTTATAGTCCTCAGCTATGCAGGACTGGGTCTTCCAATTCTTCTTGTGCCTTGTGGAGGCCAGTGAAAAGTTTGGTGATTCACTCCCCTTGGGAATTCGAAGAGCATGCCCAAACCATCTCCATCTACCCCTCACCATATCATCCACATATGACACTTGAGTTATCTCCCTTATAGTTTCATTTCTAATCCTGTCCTGCCATTAAATCTCAATATTCTTCTATGGGCTTTGTTCTCAAATCTACAAAATCTGTTGGATATTGTTCCATTGTCATTCCACGACTCATACAGTAACACCGATCTCACTAAACTGATATATAGCCTGATTTTTATATGTAATTTCAAGCGATTTGATTTCCAAATTTTACTTAACCTAGCCATTGTCTGATTTGCTTTATCCAATCTTTCATTAAACTCTAACTCTAAAAACCCTCTATTAGAGATCATAGTTCCTAAATATTGAAATGATTCCACCTTTCCAATTATATTTCATCTTCCATTGCATATTCCGTTCTCATCATCTCAGTCTTTCTTCTATTTATATTAAGCCCAACCTCATGTGATATTCCATGCATTTGGGTAAGCGAGCTTTGTAAGTCCTGTGGCATTTTGCTAACAAGGACAGCGTCATCAGTATACTGTAGGTCCGGTAATTTCCTGTTATCAATCCAGTCCAGTCCTTCTCCACCATCCTCAACTGTTCTATTCATTACAAAATACATGAGGAGGATAAACAACGTAGGTGGCACGTTCCCTTCGAGTATTCTACTGTTCATTGGAAATTCATTTGATATTACTCTAAATTCATATATAATGTTCCCTTATTTCTAAAAGAAAGGAAACCATCTCTATCGGATACAATATGTAATGCTCTAGACTTGAAATTAAACTCTCAATCTTGCCATTTTATTTTCAGCAAAATCTCAGGATTTTATTGCCTAGAATTGAAATGAGTGAAAACTGAATCATCTATAGGACGTGAAACTTCAGCCTTTATGAATATTTGGTTGAAATGTCTTTGTCAGTTTTCATAAAAGTTAACAGATACTTTTTATTTGTTTAGTGCTACATTAAGACGACAAATTTCTTCATTCGATCGTCGTGTTAAAAAAGGTTGTTGGTTTTCTAAGAAATTGTAATTCAGTATTTGGTCTTGTTCGATTTTGTAAAATGATATTGATTTAAGAGGTAGTCTGTGTGTTTTTTATTAGCATTTTATTTACAGGAAAGTACCTTTCGTCGTTAGTAGCATACTCTTATCACCTTACCAACAACAGAATGATTGGTTTATCCAGAAACGAAGCATCTATTTTGATACTAAGTTCATCATGTTTTGGGGGTGGGGAGCAAATGAAGTATTTTTTTTTGGCGGGTGGGGGTTGGCCCAACGGTGGACATGTAATATTTTTTTGTTTATATTCTATAAATCTTTTCAGAGAAAGTTTATTCCTTTCCGTTATAGCAATGAAAATATTTTTAGTGTTTGAAATCAAATTTAGTTTTCCTTCACTGTATATGAATAACATTTTTGTTTGGATAATTTTGCATAGTTTCAAGGATACAGTATTATCTGAAGTTCAAAATTGTAGGTTATTTCGATTGATATGTAAAAATTTCTCATATTTTCAGCTTTTGCATCTCTGAGAACTTCGTTTAACCCCTGTCCATTTGGTGGGTAATTCTGTAAGAAATGTTCCCAATGTTCCTTTTTATTGCCAATGTATCTTTACCTGTCTGATGTTATCTTGGGTCTCATTATGTCCAGTTTTGTATTTTTCTCTTATGAATTAGGGTCACAAAAGTCAAACACATTAATGTACATCTCATCTTGTTAGCTTTTGAAATATGAAATATGCTTCTACACCTGCTAACCTTCTTTGTTCAAGATATACTGTAGATTTGCTCACATTGGTGACATATGGCAGTTTTTATTATTATTATTATTATTATTATTATTATTATTATTATTTAATATTATATTATTATTATTATTATTATTATTATTTTCTTTTTTTAAATATAAAACTTACCTGCTGGTTATATAAGAATGGCTAAAGTCCCTCGACGCCCGGCAGAAAATTCAAAATCTCGTGGCTATCGCAGATATACCAGGTGTATACTAGCGCCCTTGCGGTAGACAGGCCAAACTAATCCAACCAATTCAGACCTTCTCTGCCGCCCTACTGGCTAGAACGTTGGAAATTCTCTCGCAATTTACTTTGATTTGGACGATTTATTTGGTGATGTACTCTGTTTTTTTGTTTTGGGCTTCCGCATTAGTAATTTCTCTTTTATATTTTCTAGAAATCTTTATTGTTTTGTGTTTATTTAGTTAATTTTGACCCTTGTTATTGTTTGGATCTCTCTCGTAATTTTTCAATATGGCCGACCCCTCCCCTGTATATAGGAAGTGTATTAAAGGTTGTCATACTCGCTTTACTAAAGCTTCTATTGATCCACATACAATTTGTGTAAAGTGTTGGGGTAAATCTTGTACTTTTGGGGATCGGTGTGAAGGATGTTGCTCTTTAACCGAAAGTGAGTGGGTAGCTTATGAGCACTATACTCAGAAATTAGAGAGAGACAGGATTAGATGCAGTTCTTCCTGTTCTGTAGAATTACCTGTATCCGATTTCATTGATCCTATTCCTTCCCCCATAGTGGTAGATCAGGAACCGAAAGAACCTACAATGAAGGATATGTTGTTCGCTATTCAAGCTCTCGGCATGAGAGTTGAATCGTTAGCGGCGGACAAAATGCAAATTATGTCGGAAATTAATATACATAAAAGTTGTTGAACAGGAGACCAATCATGTGTAAAAAGTTTGACTAATGTGTTCAGTGTTGTGGAGGGTGCGTCTGAACGATCCTGTTGTTCGCCTAGCCTAAGACCTCTGTCAAGCTCCCGGACCCAGGGGAGAAGTTATGTCAAACAACGAAAGGGAACGAGAAGCATCATCAATCGCACAGACGTCCCCTTGAGCGTTCCTGCTGTTGTATCACAGGTCGCTCACCCTCACTGCAGGAAAGGTGAGGTTTGTGCTTTATCTCCTTCTTCGGATGAAGGTTCGTGTGATGAGGTCTGGCGTCAAGCCTCTAGACCATTTAAGAGAAAAGCACATGCAGTGGAACAACGGCGCGATTCCTCTCCGCAACAGCCAGGCTGTAGTCATTGGGATACACCGGAACGTTTTCAGTCCCATGACAGGTATTCGCCTGCGAAACGCTCTGACGTGGGTTCCGATATGGATAAAGGTTTGATACAGTCAGATGCGGAGCTAATTCCTGGTTGGGGTGTTACAGTTCATGCTCCGCCACTTCCATCAGACTGGTGCTCGTCTCCCGAAAGTGGGGAACGGTTTGGAAACGATGAGGTAGGAGAATTCGCATTGGAGGAGGCAGCGCAAATATCGCCTCAAGGTGATCCCAATTGGTCTGTGTTGTTGGGCATGAAGCAGCAGCTCTCGTCGCTTATGCAGTCATATCAGCCTGCTGTTGACAGTGCGGCTGGGCGTCAGTCTTCCGTTTTAGACCCGTTGTCACACAGGCGGCCTGTTGTCTCCGGTACTGACGTATTATCGCACAGGCGATCTCCCAGTCGCAGTGTTCAACGGCAGGTCGAGGTAGATGCATCTCGTCAGAGTTCTGCTTCTCAACATCGATTGATCACGCATATGGCCGATCGTCAGGCTTCCAAACGTGGCGACGCTTGCCAAGTAACGAAGCGGCCCGCTCAGTGGCATGACGGAAGCGGGCGCGATACGGAGCATCAGCGTCATCGCCAGGTAGACGCTAATCGTCATAGTGACTACACACCGCAGTTAACCCATGACACTGCAGAGCATCAGCGTCAGCGGCAAGCAGACGCTAAGCATCAGCGCGACGACACACGCCAGTCAACCCATGATGTGATGGAGCATCAGCGTCATCGGCAGGCAGATGTGGCGCGCCATGATGCGGCGGAGCGTCAGCGTCACCGCCTGCCAGATACTACCCTTGACACCACACGTCAGTCTACCCGCGACGGTACTCGGCAGTCAATCCATGACTCCTCTCGCCAGCCAATCCATGACGCTACACGTCAGTCGACTGTATTCGCATCGCGTCAGTTTGATGATGTTTCACAAAACGATCGTGACAACAAATGGAAGGCTAGTGATTGTCAGACGGATGGGAATATTAAACAGCGCAAGCATGCCCATGTCAGCACTGATGCGCCTGCACAGGAACGCCGCCTCTCTGAACAAGTCGCAACTGTAACAGCTGAATTGTCAGAAGAAGATCCGGATGAGTTTTTCTCTCAGGAGGAGCAATTGGATGACATTTCATAGGGAGAAGAGGATAAGCCGCCTCAACATTCGGTGGACCTCAAGAAATTAATGCTGGTCTTCACGGAATTATATCCAGACCATTTTATTCCTGTTGCTCCGCGATCTCCTCCTTCGGAAATTACCCTTGGTAAAGCAGCAAGGACATTCTTATTCACAAAAATGGTTCTCTCCCGCTCCTCTAAGAGAGCATTGAAATTAATGGGAGTGTGGATGGATTCAAAAAGAGCATTGAAATTAATGGGAGTGTGAATGGATTCAAAAAGAGCATTGAAAGTAATGGGAGCGTGGATGGATTCAAAGAAAGTTCTTGGCAAGACATGTTTCGCTTTTCCTCCTGCCAAGCTAGCCTCCATGTCGAGCGTTTGGTATGAAACAGGAGAGGTCCTAGGTTTGGGAGTTCCTGCGTCTGCTCATGGGGACTTCTCGAGCCTTGTGGACTCTTCTCGTTGTCAATCCATGAGGAAGACTAAAGTGTGGTGGTCAATGTCGGAGTTCGACCAGCTCTTGAAAGGTATGTTCAGGGCTTTCGAGGTGTTTAATTTTCTGGACTGGTCTCTGGGAGCCTTGGATAGAAAAGTAGCGGAAATGAAGAGCACTGACACGAGTAATCTTATCCATCTTATGTCATGTATGGACAAGGCAGTTAGAGATGGTTCTAACGAGTTGTGAAGAAGAGGGCAGTTAGAGATGGTTCTAACGAGTTGTGAAGAAGAGGGCAACTTTGTCTTCCTTCCTCTCTGTAGGAGTCACTCCCTGTCAGAGATCGGAGTGGCTTTTTGCTCCGATGTCATCTGCTCTATTTCCGCAAGATTTAGTGAGGGAAGTGGCTGCAGCATTGACTCAGAAGGCTACTCATGATTTGGTTGCCAACACAGCTAGGAAGGTGTTGTCTACATCTTTCCCTTCCCGAAGAAAGCTACGTCATTTTCCCCGACTGTTCAGCCCTTTCGTGGTAAGCCTGCCGGGAGAAGTAACTTCAAGCCCAATGGGAAGAAGGCTAAGAAAAGAGGAGCTAAGTCCAGTCGAAGCAGAGTCTGACTGTCCTTGCCTTCATGCAGCAGTGGGAGCCAGGCTAAATTACTTCTGGCAAGCCTGTTTTAAAGGAAGGATACAAAATCCCATTCTTCTCAAAGCCTCCTTTAGCCACAGATTCTGTGGATCTCTTGCCCAAATACAGGAAAGGACCGAAGAGACAGGCAATGCAGCTTCAGATGTCTCTCTTGCTGGAGAAAAGACTGATAGATAGGGTGCGGGACTTGGAATCGCTAGGGTTTTACAACCGTTTGTTCCTGGTTCCCAAGAGTTCAGGGGAATGGAGACCGGTTCTGGATGTAAGTGCCCTCAACAACTACGACCAGAATTCGAAGTTCACCATGGAAACTCAGAAAACCGTGCTGGCAGCAGTAAGGAAAGGTGACTGGATGGTATTGTTGGACCTCCAGGACACTTATTTTCATGTCCCAATACATCCAAGTTGCAGATGTTACCTGAGGTTCGTGTACGGGAAGGAGGTCTTCCAGTTCCGGGCCTTATGTTTCGGTCTCTGCACAGCCCCTCTGATATTCACGAAGATCATGCTGAATGTGGCGAGCATGCTGCACTCAAGAGGCATCAGGGCCTCCCTGTACTTGGAATATTGGCTCATAAGAGCTCCCTCAGCCGATCGCTGTTTGAAGGATCTTCAGCTGACTTTGGATTTGGCAAAAGAATTGGGACTCCTATTAAGTTCAAAGAAGTCACAGCTGACTTCCTCCCAGAAGATTCTTTATTTGGAGATGGAGATTCAGAGAGGTTTTTCAGGCTTTTCCATCCCCTGCAAGAATTCAGTCGGCGCTCCTAAGGCTTTGTGCCCTCAGGAAGAAGGACGTCAGTTTGGTGAGAGAGTGGATGAGCCTTCTGGGGACCCTCTCATCACTGGAAAAGTTTGTGTCTCTGGGGAGGCTGCACCTACATCCCCTTCAGTTTCTTCTCAATGCTCATTGGAAGAAAAGGGACAGTCTCGACAGGGAGAGTATTCCCATTACGAATACCATCAGAACACACCTTCAGTGGTGGAACAACGTTCACATACTCCAGAAGGGCCTCTCGTTGGAGCAAAAGAGCCCAGACCTCGTGTTGTTTTCCGACGCCTCAAACTTGGTGTGGGGAGCAACGTTAGGGAAAAAAGATCTCAGGTCTGTGGACAAGAGATTCTTCATATCAATCAAAAGGAGCTTTTAGCTGTGCACTTAGCCCTCAAGGGCTTCGAGAATCTAGTCCTAGGCAAGATGGTTTAGATCAATGCGGACAACACCATGGCCTAGCGTATATAGCAAAGCAGGGGGGGACTCACTCGAAGTCTCTTTACGAGTTGGCGAGATCTCTTCTCGTATGGGCGAAGGAAAGGAGGATTATTTTATTAGACACGATTTATTCAGGGGGTCAAGAGCTTGAGTCCGGACAGACTCAGCAGGAGGGACCAAGTTCACCCCACAGAGTGGACGTTACACCTAGACGTTTGCAAAAAGCTGTGGCAGTTGTGGGGTCGTCCCCTCATAGATCTGTTTGCAACCTCGAAGACAAAAAGGCTGGAGACGTACTGCTCCCCAGTTCCGGATCACATAGAATCGTTCCTGTTAGATTGGCCACACATGGATGTGTACGCGTTCCCACCCTTCAAGATCCAGTACAAGGTGGTACAGAAGTTCGTGTCTCATGAGGAGACGAGGATGACCCTAGTTGCTCCTTTCTAGCTGTCAAGAAGTTGGTTCACAGAGGTACTGGAATGGATAGTGGACATTCTGAGAAGCCTACCATTAAGAGCAGATCTCAAACAACCCCACTTGGCAAGAAACCATCTAAACCTCCACGCTCTATGTCTGACTGCCTTCAGACTATCGAAAAACTCGCAAGATCTAGAGGATTTTCGAAGGAGGCCGCCAAGACTATTGCAAGAGCAAGTAGGACTTCTATCATCAAGGTGTATCAGTCCAAGTGGGAGGTATTCGGAGAATGGTGTAGAGCTAACTCGGTTTCATCTTCCAGTACCTCTATAACACAGATTGCTGATTTCTTCTTTGATCTTAGAACTAAGCATAACTTTTCTGCCTCGACTATCAAGGGGTACAGAAGTATGCTGGCAACTGTTTTCAGGCGTAGGGATTTGGATCTCTCCAACAATAAAGACCTACAAGATCTCCTTAAGTCTTTTGAAACTTCTAAGAGATGTCATCAGAAATCACCTGCTTGGAATTTGGATGTAGTTCTTAGATTCTTCATGGGTGACAGATCCTAGCCATTGCACTCGGCCTCTTTTAAAGATTTAAAATTGAAGACCCTTTTCTTGGTTAGCTTAGTGACAGCTAAAAGAGTCAGTGAGATTCATGCTTTGAGCAAGAACATTGGTTTCATAGACGGGAAAGCCATATGTTCCTTGCAGCTTGGTTTTCTGGCCAAGAATGAGCGTCCTTTCCATCCATGGCCGAAGTCTTTTGAGATTGCTAATCTCTATGATGTAGTGGGCAATGAAGTGGAAAGGGTGCTCTGTCCTGTTAAGGCTCTAAGGGTCTATTTGGACTGAACAAAGAGTTTGAGAGGCAGCTCAGAGGGTCTCTGGTGTGCAGTTAAGAAGCCTTCGCTGCCTATGTCGAAGAATGCTTTATCCTTTTTCATAAGGCTCTTGATTAGAGAAGCTCACGCCTAGTGTGGTGAGGCAGATCTTAGACTGCTTAAGGTGATGAAACACAAAGTTAGAGCAGTAGCTACTTCGGTGGCTTTTAAACAAAATCGTTCTCTGCAAAGCATAATGGATACAACTTTTTGTAGAAGTAAATCTGTATTCGCATCCCATTATTTGAAACGTGTCCAGACTCTTTAGGAGGGAGGACTGCTATACTTTGGGCCCACTAGTTACGGCGAATGCGGTAGTAGGTGAAGGATGTACTACTACGCTCCCCTAATTCCTAGTACCCTTTTCTACCTCTTGGAACTTGTTTAGTTTTTATGGTTGTATGTGGAGATTGGTCGTCAGATTTCTGCAATCTGTTGATTTAGTCAGGTGGTCCTGTTGTTCCTTGAGAGTGCCCGGAACAAGGGTATTAGTTGAGGTCCTGTCAAGTTATAGGTTATGGCACCGTTTGACAGCTCCTAGAGATCATCAGACCCCTGGGTGGACCGCTGGATCTCCTAAGGATAGCAGATAGAATATGGTAGAGAACCATTGCAGTCTGCTTCCTTATCAGGTACGAACCTCTTAAGTTTGTTATATGTAACTCTTAAATGAATTTCCAATTACGTTGCTGCCTCTGACCCACCACCAAGGGTGTCAATCAGCCATTCTTATATAACCAGTGGGTAAGTTTTATGTTTAAAAATGATATTTTCATAATAAAATAAATTTCAGAACATCTTACCCGCTGGTTATATAAGTTATAATCCCATCCTCCTCCCCTCTAGAGACCAATGGGCATGGAAGGTCTGAATTGGTTGGATTAGTTCGGTCTGTCTACCGCAAGGGTGCTAGTATACATCTGGCATATCTGCGATAGCCGCGAGATTTTGAATTTTCTGCCAGGCGTCCAGGGACTTTAGCCATTCTTATATAACCAGCGGGTAAGTATGTTCAAAAATTTATTCTATTAAGGTCCTTGTCTCAACACCGGCCTTTCATTTACCAGTCAATTCTGATATGGATAGGTAACAATTAAAAGAGGATATATAAACGGCTAAGATTTAACTTTTTTATAATATGGTTATTCGAAGATTGAATGAAAAAAATAAATTCTCTTAACCTTTAAACATGAAGAATTATGCAAGTATAGAATAGACTAGATTAGACTAAAACGTATTAAATGCTTGCTGTGCTTGCTGGCACTATAATTACCGTTTTGTAATCTTTTACTAATTCATATAAACTTGAGATATATTTGGGACTATATTTTGCCCAGAGAACTTCAGTAGTGCATAGATTAGATATATGTGCAGGATGTAAGATAATAAAAGTTTTTCATTCCTTTATACTTTTAATATACAAAAATATACGTTGACGTACATAGCACTTTCCAATTTCATGTCCATATTTAGGTATGATTCAAGCTTTACTCGTCTGTGGATGCGATATTTAAGTGAATCGTTAATTCCTTAAGTTATGAATGATAATGGGACACTTGACTTAAAAAGGTGCACCATAGGCGTTTGATGGTGGAGCTCCATAACCATTGCTAGGAGCAGGTGGGGCTCCATAACCATTGCTAGGAGCAGCTGGGGCTCCATAACCATTGCTAGGAGCAGCTGGGGCTCCATAACCATTGCTAGGAGCAGGGGAGGCTCCATAACCATTACTGGGAGCAGCACCTGCTCCATTACCATTGGAACCATAACCATTACCCTTTTTGCTACCGTTTCTCTTTCCATTTCCATTCTTCTTTCCATTATTTTTGTTACCATTTCCATTTGAACCGTAGCCGTTATTACCATTACCGTTGCCGTTAGATCCATAACCATTATTTCCATTACCGTTGCTGTGTTTACCATAAGGGTCATAGGGAACAACCCCAATGAGTTCGTTAACTGAGTAGAAGTCTTCAGCATCAGCGCAGTCGAAGTTGAACCACCAATCACAGACGAGGTACTGTTGGTTGAAGATGGTTCCGTTGGGACAGAGGAAGGAGTCCTGCTGGCGGCGTCCATTTGGTCTGTCCTGGCAGATGTGGAAGACCTGGCAGCCAGCTTCAGCGTCAGTGTCGGCGTAATATCCAGGGACATTCTGGGCGTTGCAGTCGAATCCAGTATCAGGAACGAAAGCTAAGACAGGATAATCTACTCCTGGAACACCGCCTCCGGGGATGTTTTCTGCCAAGGCAGCAAGGGGATCTACACCATAAGAGTTCTTGGGTGGTCCATAGCCGTTGCTTGGAGGAGCTGGAGGGGCTCCATACCCATTGGAAGGAGGACGCCTGTCGGCAGCAACAATGCTGAGAAGAGCTGTAAGAAATATATTTCGGTATAATAAAGTGCTGCTTTTCATGAAATATTTTAAGAACTATTTCGCATGTATAAATGTCTATGTTTCTCGTAACTACATGTACCTTGCTTTAAAATATATCATTGTTTCTTCAATTATATGTCTATTGGCTCGAGTAGCTTACCACAAACTGCAAAGGCCTTCATCATTACTGCTCTATTTCGCTGATATGTAATAGAATCAGCGGAGGTGATCGACTGAATGATGGCTTGCGGTGAGAGACCCGAGTTTTTATAGTGTCTTGGATGCCCTGACTGATTTTTTCGATGGCCTTTCTTGTCGTGCACTGGAGCAAGGTTATATAGAATGTATAATTGCATTACATCTGGACTTTGTGGAGAGAGAGAGAGAGAGAGAGAGAGAGAGAGAGAGAGAGAGAGAGAGAGAGAGAGAGAGAGAGAGAGAGAGAGAGACTGACTGTAACTTCTCATTGATTGAAAAACGTTAAAAATAAAATTTACACCAATCAGTTCATAATGGCAGTTCTGAAAAGTGATTTATCAAATTATCAAATTGATATTTTTAATTTCTGTAAAAGTTTTTTAGTTGCTTAGATATTTATTTTATTTTCATTTTTTATAGCGAAGACTAGATGTTCAGGGAAAACATTTTTGTAGAGTCCCTTGGATTTATTTTTTTATTTTAAAAGATTTACTTTGAGGTTCCAATATTATCCAAATTATGGTTGATATAGTCTTTGTTAGATTTGAAAGTAATTTAACGCAGTTCTAAATTTCTATTTCATCGTTGTATTTATTACATTATTCCTCCCTCCACGATACTTAATATTTACATGTAAGTTTTGTAATGTGCCCCGTAATTTTTTTCATGTGCATAAAGCCCATTTCTATTATCTATGTAATTAGTCTTCTTGACAGGCTGTATCAAATTCATATTTATTGTTTGCGAAAAGATACATTTTGTTTTTGTTTGTTTGAGATACGCTTATGCTATTCGTATGAAACATATAAAAAGTATTTCTACAATTTAATCTTCTGCGATACGAATTCCATTCCGTTAGCACGTGTTTTATACACGCTCGTACATTGTTACGGTTTTGCGTTCATGTCTTATCGCGTGCTCTTCCCTGCTCTGACAAATGACCAGTTTTGTGTATTAATGCAAGAAAGAGTGAGTGACAAGATGAAAAAAAAGCAAAACCATTATAGTGGACGAGCGTGTATGAAACACGTGGTTTACATTAGGCAACTGCTAGAATGTACGACTTACTGAAATGTTTCATGTTATTGGATCCTTTTTATCTGTCCTTGTTTAAGATACCGGTTTTTCCTGTCATAAATGGAACATTGAACTTACTACTGTGCTACATTGTTTGTACTATTTCATCGTAATTGCAGGTTTCCGTCTTAAATCTTGACTATTAAATTTAATATTTGCGTATCACATTATTATTATTATTATTATTATTATTATTATTATTATTATTATTATTATTATTCTAAATATTTCGATAAATATGTAGACATACGCAAATGCACCCCCTCTTACCAGGGTATCACTACTCCATCCCTCCCCTACCCCACCCGATTGACGGGGAGAGCTGAGTACTTTGTATCCTTATGTTGATTTTAGGTTTTAATTGAAAATACTCTTTAGCCATTGATAAGATTTTTGGGCTCAAGGACACTATCCGGAGTCGATACTTGTCCAAACTGTAATTTTGGAAACTACAGTAAATCTCGTTTACCCGACGATCACTGAAGGTCGCCATCGATTCCCATAGGGGTGTCATCCATCGCGCTGGTTCCCCATCAATTACAGAAACATTTTAAGAAAAAAATTGTTTTATTAATTTCTAATATAAACATAATTCCTTGTTTTTATGCAGCCCTGTTGATGGGAATAGATTCTAGATACGTTGGTTAATGGAATAAAGAGGTAAGATGAAGAGAAATTTTTCTTGCTGTCTTTTCGTTATTAAACTTTAATTTGCTATGAGCGAAAACCTTATATGAGCGAAAACCTTATATATATATATATATATATATATATATATATATATATATATATATATATATATATATATATATATATATATATATATATATATATATATATATATATACATGTGTGTGTATTATAATCCCGTGGTCTGGGTACCAAAATACAATATAATATATATATATATATATATATATATATATATATATATATATATATATATATATATATATATATATATATACACACACATATATATGGCAAGCTACAGGACCTCTCGAGTTCCAAACTCACCCGTTTGTTTTTACATTAATCTGTCATATGAAAACAACCAAACTCTAAGATTAACTCCCAGACAGCAATATAAAAAAAAATCACCGAATATCCAAAGGTCTCTTAAATACACTCGAAACAAAGCGAGACAATTATTATTAAGAACAGTTCCAACATCCTATTACTCCGATTCTTTAACAGGGATACAAGAGTACTGTGAAAACACAGGCGATTGAAATAATACCTCTACAAAAATAAACATATGTAAAAATTACAACACTTTGAAAGAATTTACATGGAAAATAAATTGCTTAAAATATTAGGTCGGAGCAAAATTTAGATTAAGACAAAAGAAATGTTAAACTCTGAGAATTATGTAATCACTGGGCTCGAAATATTAAATCTAAATAAAACCTGGGAAAGATAAAAGAAATAATTTGCCTTCTGAAAATTATATAATCACTTCTTTCACTGGAAATTAAATTTTACACAATACCAGCACTCACCACAACACAATAAATTTAAAACCTTTGGCAAATTTTCAGCAACGTTTTAACACACAACACACGATATACGTTGGGCACAAAATCCTTTTGGAGAAGACACTCTTGAGGCATTAGAGAGAGAGAGAGAGGGATGAACTTTGGCTCGTTCACAGGACAGGCTTTTTCTCTTCTGTTGCTATGCATCTGTGGGGGCACATTTATATGAACATAGTAACTTCTAGATTATTCTAAATAGATTATTCTCGTGGCTTGGGGGCTGGCTTCTAGCAACGCCAGAGTTATTATATATCTCGTATCGAACAGGAGAATTAACCTCGCTGCACGGCAACACTCAGCTAGCTTCGCCATTCTTTGTCCTCGAATAAAACGAAAAAAGATAAAATATAACTCTAGGTTTTTCAAGAACCTTCGAAAACACGGGGCAAGGGTTTTTCAAGAACCTTGCAAAACATTTGGCAAATATAAGGATTTGGTATTCTCTCACAAACGTGATGGATTACCTCTTAGAAATATAAAAAATGATTTACAGAAGCCCTTGTTCATATCTTGTATGGAGCATATAACACTCTTGAACAGATTTCCTAATACTTCCTAACAAAATACGTGAAATAAAAAGTTAATTCTTAACAATAACATAGATATACATATACTGACTGGAATGAAGAATACAATGAAATTTACGACGAAAGTCTTATGTAATTTACATACGAACCTTCTATCTACATGAGAGGAACTCGCCTTAAGAGCTGGCTATTCTCTTAAAATGCAGATATGAAATACATAAATAATAACATGAATAGATTATTTACTCCACATTAGACCAGCTTCGTAAGAATATATATATATATATATATATATATATATATATATATATATATATATATATATATATATATATATATATATATATAGCCAGCCACTTGCTCAATATTATACAGGGAAGAGTATTATTATTATTATTATTATTATTATTATTATTATTATTATTATTATTACTATTAGCTAAGCTACAACCCTTGTTGGAAAATCTGGATTCTACAAGCCCAAGGGCTCCAACAGGGTAAGCAGCCCAGTGCAGAAAGAAAATAGAGCAGTAGTGAATACGATATTTTGGAAAAATTATGAGAAATAATATTTCAACCATGAAACAATACTTATGTCACCCTGTTTAGCAGAGGAGCATTTGCAGCAAATTTTAACTGATGAAGTTACATAGATTTAACACCCAGGTTAAGAAGATCATTCCACAATCTGGTCATAGCTGGAAGAAAACTAACAGAATACTGTGTAGTATTGAGTCTATGATGGAGACAAAAGACTGTTAGAATTAACTGCTAACTTAGTACTACATACGGTACATGATGGTACCGTCTTGGAAGATCTGAATGCAATGGATCAAGATTAAGTTGTTGAACAGATGTAAGTTAGGAGTCACCAAATGACAGTGCTTCAAAAGTTCACTTACGTTTTTATCCATCCTGCTGTATTTTGATGACTTGCATAAGTTTTAACACTTAAAACAAATATAACTTGGGTTAAGCTTTTTAGTGTTTCTTATTAAAACTTTTGAAGTCTAAACTGTAACGATAACATTGATGTTTGACATTTAATCTTCTTAGTTTCTTTTCGCTTTTCTTAAGAAATTGCAAAGCTATTATTGCACTTGTGAAGCAGTACCCATGAGGCACAATGACTGTAACAGTATTTTAACTAAAAGCTATTTTTTATGCGACTTTAAAGTTTCATTAAGATAATGACTTTTATGTTTTGGTAAGAAAAGAATGTCAAACCATTCATAAAATTTTAAACTTACTCTTTTATTAAGAAGTTTAGGTTTAATAGATAACATTTAAACTTCTTGTTATAACATTTTCTCATATTTCTTTTATATGATCATTTTCGTTTGTTTATTACTTTTGATATGTTATATTTTATCTTTCCGGAATTTATTCAGGCCAGCTCTGCCAGACTTAAGCTTGACTTATTGGCTGTTGAAAATACTTCCTTTTAATAATAATAAAATGGCCTACACAGATCTTTGGTAGGGCATACATTTGATATGTGAGCAGGATGTAAGTAGACACTTTTTCATTACTTCATATTTTTAATATACAAAAATATACATTGTCATATATGAAACTACGATTTCAGATTCATTTTCAGTCATGAGTGAAATGTTGTCCCCCGATGATGAGATATTGCAGGGAATCGATCCTTCTTTGGGTTATGGATTATGATTGGATGCTTGA
The DNA here is from genome assembly GCF_036898095.1 of Palaemon carinicauda. Lineage (NCBI taxonomy): Eukaryota > Metazoa > Arthropoda > Malacostraca > Decapoda > Palaemonidae > Palaemon > Palaemon carinicauda. Next base: position 16,871,991 of record NC_090751.1, read on the forward strand.
TTTAGAAAGGTGCACCATAGGCGTTTGAAAGTGATGGTGGAGCTCCATAACCATTTCCGTTGCCATTTGAACCGTGGCCGTTATTGCCATTACCATTAGATCCATAACCATTATTTCCATTACCGTTGCCATTGGTATGTTTGTTTACCATAAGGGTCATAGGCGACAACCCCAATGAGTTCGTTGACTGAATAGAAGTCTTGAGCATCAGCACAGTCGAAGTTGAACCACCAATCACAAACAAGATACTGTTGGTTGAAGATGGTTCCGTTGGGGCAGAGGAAAGAGTCCTGCTGACGGCGTCCATTGGGCCTGTCCTGGCAGATGTGGAAGACCTGGCAGCGAGCCTGACGGTCAGTGTCGGCATAATAACCAGGTACATTCTGAGCATCGCAGGAGAAACGAGTATCAGGGACGGAGGCCAAGATAGGGTAGTCTTGACCAGGAACTCCACCGCCGGGAATATTCTCTGCCAAAGCAGCAATTTCCTTATCTACACCGTAGGAGTTCCTTGGTGGTCCATAGCCATTGCTTGGTGGAGCTCCATAGCCATTGCTTGGTGGAGCTCCATATCCATTGCTTGGGCGTTTGTCTGCAGCTAAAACGCTGAGAAGAGCTGAAAAAAGGCAGTGCAAACAATATTATTTGCCCTAAATATTTGAGTCTGAAATTCTTTTGATAAAATCCATGAGTTACTTTCATAAAGTTAGTGTTATTTAATAGCTACTCACCACACATTACAAAGGCCTTCATCGTTGATGTTGTATAAGGCTGGAATGGACCAGGATCTACAGAGGTGATCTACAGAGTGATGTCTTCTTATGGCAGACCCGAGTTTATATAGTTCCTGACTTGCATGATTTCTCTTATATCATGGTGGCCATTCTGGTCATGCGTTTGTGCAAGGCCATTTAATAGACAATACAGTACTTCCTTTTTCTATTTTACTATGCACATATGTATGTATACATATATATATATATATATATATATATATATATATATATATATATATATATGTGTGTGTGTGTGTGTGTGTGTGTCTGTGTGTGTGTTCCTATTTGATCCATGTACATTCATTTATATTCATAGGGTTTTATACATATATTATGTATAGGTTTATATGTGTTTGCATATATATATATATATATATATATATATATATATATATATATATATATATATATATATATGTAATATATATATATATGTATACATATACATGTATATATATATATATATATATATATATATATATATATATATATATATATATACACAAATACACACATGAATTTTCCTCAGCACTTGCTTTTCATCCAATAATAATCCAGTTAAAAGGGAAATCATCACTTTAATGGACCAATTTGAAAATAATTCTTTTAAATTCGCAGATCATTGTAAAATTTAGATATTGGTTTAGCGTTCTTATTTATGTATATATTTATTTATATCTGGTTTCGTTCCTTTCTTGTCTATTTATTTTTCATTTTTTTTTTTTTTTTAGTAATGGAAGTCGAAGAATAGTAGTTCTTCCTAAATTTTTGTTTTGCCTTTAATGTTAGAACTAAGGTTCTGCTTTAGATATATTATTCCACTTAGTTTTCATTTTTAAGTGAATTTTACATGGCTAGAGATGATAATAGACACTATCACTCGGAAGAATTGATTTGGGATACACCTTCGGTAAGTGGAGAGATGTTGGCATCGCTAAGACAACTTTCACAACTTTTTAGAAGGTTATCCGTGTTATATGGATTAATATATGCTTATATCATCATAGTCACTGGCAGCGGGGTGACTGATTGGATTTAAGGCGTTAGACACTGCTCATCACATGGAACTGGCTATCCTTTGATGAATTTAGCCAATGAATCCTCTAAGGATTTAGCCAGTCTTTGACTGGTGAAATCCGACTTAGGCCCTTTTGCGTCAATAGGATTGGGAGAATATGTTGATGATGATGATAGCATCATCATCAACATCATCTCCTCCTTTCCCTATTCAGGCAAAGGGCCTCATTTAGATTTCACCAGTCGTCTCTAGCTTGAGTTTTTAAATCAATGCTTCACCATGCATCCTCTCCTACTTCACTCTTCATAGTCCTCAGCTATGTAGGCTTCGTCTTCCAATTTTTCTAGAACTTTGTGGAGCCCAGTGGAAAGTTCGGTGAACTAGCTCTAATAGGGAATGCGAATGCATGCCCAAACCTTCTCCATCTACCTCTCACCATGATCTCATCTCATATTGCACTTGAGTAATCTCTCTTATAGTTTCATTTCTAATCCTTTCCTGCCATATATTTTTCTGTAGGCCACCCGTTGAGATACTACCGCTAGAGAGTTATGGGGTCTTTTGACTGGCCAGACAGTACTACATTGGATCCTCCTCTCTGGTTACGGTTCATTTTCCCTTTGCCTACATACACACTGAATAGTCTGGCATATTCTTTACATATTTTCCTCTATCCTCATACACCTGACAACACAGATTACCAAACATTTCTTCATCACCCAAGGGGTTACTGCACTGTACTTGTTCAGTGCCACTTTCCTCTTGGTAAGGGTAGAAGAGACTCTTTAGCTATGGTAAGCAGCTCTTCTAGGAGAAGGACACTCCAAAATCAAACCACTGTTCTCTAGTCTTGGGTAGTGCCATAGCCTCTGTACCATGGCCTTTCACTGTCTTGGGTTAGAGTTCTCTTGCTTGAGGGTACACTCGAGCACACTCTCCTATCTTATTTCTCTTCCTCTTGTTTTGTTAAAGTTTTTATAGTTTATATAGGAGATATTTATTGTTGTTACTCTTCTTAGAATATTTTATTTTCCTTTTTTCCTTTCCGCACTGAGCTATTTTCCCTGTTGGAGCCCCTGGGCTTATAGCATACTGCTTTTCCAACTAGGGTTGTAGCTTAGTAAGTAATAATAATAATAATAATAATACAAAATCTTTTAAATAATGTTTCATTGTCATATACCTCGACTTGTCTCGCATACAGTAACACCGATCTCACTAAACTGATATATAGCCTGATTTTTCGAGATTTGATTTCCAAATTTCACTTAATCTAGTCATTGTCTGATTTGCATTTAATTCTTTCATTAAACTCCAGTTTTGAAGACCCTTTATTAGAGATTATAGTCCCTGAATATTTAAATGATTCCACGTGAAATAAAAAGTTAATTCTTAACAATAACGTAGATTTACATATACTGACTTGAATGAAGAATACAATGAAATTAACGACGAAAGTCTTGTGTAATTTACATACAAACCTTTTATCTACATGAGAGGAACTCACCTTAAGAGCTGGCTATTCTCTTAAAATGCAGATATGAAATACATAGATAAATACATGAATAGATTATTTACTCTACGCTAGACCAGCTTCGTAAGAATATATATATATATATATATATATATATATATATATATATATATATATATATATATTTATATATATATATATATTTATATATATATATATTTATATATATATATATTTATATATATATTTATCCATATATATATATATATATTTATATATATATATTTATATATATATTTATCCATATATATATATATATATATATATATATATATATATATATATATATATATATATATATATATATATATAGCCAGACACTTGTTCAATATTATATAGGGGAGAGTATTATTATTATTATTATTATTATTATTATTATTATTATTATTATTATTATTATTATTATTATTATTATTATTATTAGCTAAGCTACAACCTTTGTTGGAAAATCCGTATTCTACTAGCCCAGGGGCTTCAACATGGAAAGCAACCCAGTGCGGAAAGAAAATAGAGCAATAGTGAATAAAATATTTAGGAAAAATCATAAAAAAAAGATATTTTAACCATGAAACACTTCTTATGTCATCCTGTTTAGCAGAGGAGCATTTGCAGCAAATTTGAACTGATGAAGTTACACAGATTTAATTGCCAGATTAGGAAGATCATTCTACAAAGTGGTCATAGCTGGAATAAAACTATCAGAATACTGTGTAGTATTGAGTCTCTGGTGGAGACGAAAGACTATTAGAATTAACTGCTAACATAGTACTACATACGGTACATGACGGTACCGTCTTGGAAGATCTAAATGCAATGGATCAAGAATAAGTTGTTGAATAGACGGTAGGTTAAGAGTCACCAAATGACAGTGCTTCAAAAGTTCACTTCCGTTTTTCTCCATCCAGCTGACGTCTTTATTTTGATGACTTGCATAAGTTTTAACACTGAAAACAAATATATCTCAGGTAAAACTTTTGAATGTTTTTTTATTAAAACTTTTGAAGTCTAAACTGTAACGATAATATTTGTGTTTGACATTTTATCTTCTTAGTTTCTTTTTGCTTTTCGTAAGAAATTGCAAAGCTATTATTGCACTTGTGAAGCAGTTCCCATGAGGCACAATGACTGTAACAGTATTTTAACTAAAAGTTATTTTTATGCCACTTTAAAGTTTCGTGAAGATATTGACTTTTATGTGTTATTAAGAAAAGCATGTCAGACCATTCATCAAATTTTAAACTTCCTCTTTTATAGGTTTAATAAATAACATTTCAACTTCTTGTTATAACATTTTCTCATATTATTATTATATGATTATTTTCGTTTATTTATTACTTTTTATATATGTTATATTTTATATTTCCGGAATTTATTCTGGCCAGCTCTGCAAGAGTTATATTCGACTCATTGCCAAGTAAAAATACTTCCTTTTAATTATAATAAAATGGACTCCACAGATCTTTGGTAGGGCATATATTTAGTATGTGAGCAGGATGTAAGTAGACATTTTTTCATTACTTCATATTTTTAATATACAAAAATATACATTGACATACATGAAACTACGATTTCAGATTCATTTTCAGTCATGAGTGATATGTTGTCCCCCTTTGATGAGATATTGCAGGGAATCGATCCTTCTTTGGGTTATGGATTATGATTGGATGCTTGATTTAGAAAGGTGCACCATAGGAGTTTGAAAGCGATGGTGGAGCTCCATAACCATTTCCGTTGCCATTTGAACCACGGCCGTTATTGCCATTACCATTAGATCCATAACCATTATTTCCATTACCGTTGCCATTGCTATGTTTACCATAAGGGTCATAGGCGACAACCCCAATGAGTTCGTTGACGGAATAGAAGTCTTGAGCATCAGCACAGTCGAAGTTGAACCACCAATCACAAACAAGATACTGTTGGTTGAAGATGGTGCCGTTGGGGCAGAGGAAAGAGTCCTGCTGACGGCGTCCATTGGGCCTGTCCTGGCAGATGTGGAAGACCTGGCAGCGAGCCTGACGGTCAGTGTCGGCATAATAACCAGGTACATTCTGAGCATCGCAGGAGAAACGAGTATCAGGGACGGAGGCCAAGATAGGGTAGTCTTGACCAGGAACTCCACCGCCGGGAATATTCTCTGCCAAAGCAGCAATTTCCTTATCTACACCGTAGGAGTTCCTTGGTGGTCCATAGCCATTGCTTGGTGGAGCTCCATATCCATTGCTTGGGCGTTTGTCTGCAGCTACAAGGCTAAGAAGAGCTAAAAAAGGAAGAAAATGCAAACAATATTATTTGCCCTAAATATTCAAGTCTGAAATTCTTTCGATAAAATCTATGAGTTACTTTCATTAAGTAAGTGTTATTTAATAGCTACTCACCACACACTACAAAGGCCTTCATCGTTGCTGGTGTATGTGTCTGGAATGGACCAGGATCTACAGAGGTGATCGACTGAGTGATGTCTCCTTATGGGAGACCCGAGTTTATATAGTTCCTGACTTGCATGATTTCTCTTATCATGATGGCCATTCTGGTCATGCGTTTGTGCAAGGCCATTTAATAGACAATACAGTACATGTCTGTGTGTGTTCTTATATGATTTATACACGTTCATTCATATTCATATGGTTTTATATATATTACGTATAGGTTTATATGTGTGCGCGATATATATATATATATATATATATATATATATATATATATATATATATATATATATATATATATATATAATATATATATAATATATAAATGATATATATATATATATGATATATATATATATATATATATATATATATATATATATATATATATATATATATATATATATATATATATATATGTATATGTATACACATTCACAAATACACACACAAATTTTCCTTAGCAGTTGTTTTTTATCTAATAATAATCCAGTTAACTGGGAAAGCATCACTTGAATGGACCAATTTAGAAACAATTCCTTTAAATGCTCTGATCATTGTAAAATTTAGATATTAGTTTAGTGTTCTTTTTTATGTATACATTCATTTATATCTGGTTTCGTTCCTTTCTTGTCTATATATTTTTCATTTTTTTAGTAATGGAAGTCGAAGAATAGTAGTTCTTCCTAAATTTTTGTTTTGCCTTTAATGTTAGAACTAAGGTTTCTGCTTTAGATATATTATTCCACTTAGTTTTTAGTTTTTCAGTGAATTTTACATGACTAGAGATGATATGGACACTATCACTCGGAAGGATGTGGGATACACCTTCGGTAGACATTGCTAAGACAACTTTCTCAACTTTTTAGAAGGTTGTCCGTGTTATATGGATTAATATATGTTTATATCATCATAGTCACTGGCAGCAGGGTGACTGATTGGGTTTAAGGCGTTAGACACTGCTCATCACAAGGAACTGGCTATCCTTTGATGAATTTAGCCAATGAATCCTCTAAGGATTTAGTCAGTCTTTGACTGGCGAAATCCGACCTAGGGCCTTTTGCATCAATAGGGTTGGGAGATGTTGATGATATCATCATCATCAACATAACCTCCTCCTTTGCCTATTCACGCAAAAGGCCTCAGTTAGATATCACCAGTCGTCTCTTATTTTCAGTTTTTGAATCAATACTTCACCATGCATCCTCTCCTGCTTCATTCTTCATAGTCCTCAGCTATGTAGGCGTCGTCTTCCAATTTTTCTAGAACTTTGTGGAGCCCAGTGGACAGTTCGGTTAACTAGCTCTAATAGGGAATGCGAAGAGCATGCCTAAATCTTCTCCATCTACCTCTCACCATGATCTTATCTCATATGGCACTTGAGTAATCTCTCTTATAGTTTCTTTTCTAATCCTGTCCTGCCATATATTTTTCTCTAGGCTTTGTTCTCAAATCTACAAAATCTTTTGAATATTGTTTCATTGTCATATACCACGACTCGTCTCCATACAGTAACACCGATCTCACTAAGCTGATATTTAGCCTGATTTTTCGAGATTTGATTTCCAAATTTCACTTAATCTAGTCATTGTCAGATTTGCATTTAACTCTTTCATTAAACTCCTATTTTGAAGACTGTATTAGAGATTATAGTTCCTGAATATTTAAATGATCCCACCTCATTGATCCTTTCTCCTTCCAATGATAATTCATATTCCAGTACATATTCCGTTCTCATCATCAGTGTTTCTTCTATTTTTCTTAAGCCCAACCTCATGTGATATTTCATGCTTTCAGTCATTTTGCTAATAAGGACAGCGTCTTCAGCATACTCGAGGGCCGCTAATTTCCTGTTACCAAACCAATCCTTCTCCACCATCTCCAACTGTTCTATACGTTACAAAATCAATGTGGAGGATAAACAACATAGGTGACACTTTCCTCTGGAGTACTCCACTGTTCACTGAAAATTCATTTGATGTTACTGGAAATGCATATAAAATGCTCCCTCATTTCTAAAAGAAAGGAAACCACCCATATTGGATACGATATGTTAGGCTATAGATTTGGAATTAAACTCTCCATCTAATGCCTTTTTATTTTCATCAAAATCTCAGGATGATATATTCCAATATATTAAGAGGAAAAAGCTGTATCTTTTACAGGATTTGAAACTTTAGTCATTGTGAATATTAGGTTAAAGTGTCTTTGTCCACGTTTTTATTAAAGTTAACAGACATTTTTTAATTGTTTTATCTAAATTAAGACACGAAATTTCTTCATTAGATCGTCGTGTTAAGAAGGCTGTGGCTGGTCGAAGAAATTGCAATTTAGTATTTGGTCTTGTTGCATTTTGTAAAATGGGTTTCATTTAAGAGCTAGTCTGTGTTTCTGCCAGTGTTTTATTTACAGGAACGTACCTTTCGTCGTTAGTAGTATACTCTTATCACCTTATCAACACTCTTATCAAGAAACGAAGCGTTTATTTTGATAGGAAGTTCATCAGTTCTTGGGTGTGTGGAGCAAATGAAGTATTTGTTTTGGGAGGGGGTGGGGTGGGGACTGCAATGGTACACATATAATATTTTTCTGTTTATATCCTAAAAAATATTTCAGAGAATGTTTATCTCTTTCCGCTATGTATGAAAATATCTTTAGTATTTGAAATCAAATTTAGTTTTCCTTCACTGTATATGAATAACATTTTTGTTTGGATAATTTTGCATACAGTTTCAAAGATACAGTATTGTCCGAAGTTCCAAATTGTTTTACGTTGTTTTGGTTAATATGTAAAACTTCCCCATATTTTCAGCTTTTTCATCTGTGAGAACTTCATGTAACCCATGTTTATTTGGTGGGTAATTCTGTAAAAAATATTGCCAATGGTCTTATGGCCTTATTTATTGGCAATGTATCCTTACTTGTCTCCTGATATCATGGATCACATTATGTCAAGTTTAGTTTTTTTTCTTATTTTTTTTTTTATTATAGTGAGCTAGGCTCACAAAATTCAAACAGATTGATGTAAATCTCATCTAGTTAGCTTTTAAAACATGAAATATGCTTCTACACCTGTCAACCTTCTTTGTTCATGATATGTACTGTAGATTTGCTCTCACGTTGGTGACTTATGCCAGTTAATATTAATATTATTTTCATCATTATTATTATTTTCATCATCATTACTATTATTATGAATATTATTATTGTTATTGTTTTATTATTATTAATATTATTATTATTATATTTATTATTATTTTTATTATTAATTTTATTATTATTATTATTTAGGTCCTTGTCTCACACCAGCTTTTCAATTACCAGAAAATTCTGATATGAATAGGTAGCAATTGAAAGTGGATATACAAAGGGCTAAGATTTAACTTTTTTATACCATGGTAATTCGTAGATTAAATGAAAAATAATTTTTTTATAACCTTTAGACATGAAGAATTATACGAGTATAGAATGAAGCAGATTAGGCTAAAACGTATTAAATGCTTGCTGTGCTTGGTGGCACTATAATTACCATTTTGTAAACTTTTACTAGTTTATATAAACGTGAAAAGTAATTGGGGCTCTATGGCTCCCAGAGAACTTCAGTAGTGCATTTATTAGATATGTGAGCAGGATGTAAGATAAAAGTTTTTCAATCCTCTATATTTTTAATATACAAAAATATACATTGACGTACATAACACTTTCCGCTTTCATGTCCATATACAGGTATGGGTCAAGCTTTAGTCTTCTGTGGATGCGATATTCAAAGAAATCGTTAATTCGTTAAATTATGAAGGATAATGGGATAGTTGACTTAAAAAGGTGCACCATAGGCGTTTGATGGTGGAGCTCCATAACCATTGCTAGGAGCAGGTGGGGCTCCATAACCATTGCTAGGAGCAGCAGGGGCTCCATAACCATTGCTAGGAGCAGCTGGGGCTCCATAACCATTGCTAGGAGCAGCTGGGGCTCCATAACCATTGCTAGGAGCAGGTGGGGCTCCATAGCCATTACTGGGTGCAGCACCTGCTCCATTACCATTGGAACCATAACCATTGCTTTTTTTGCTACCATTTCTTTTTCCATTTCCATTCTTCTTGCCATTTCCATTTGAACCGTAGCCGTTATTTCCATTACCGTTGCCGTTTGATCCGTAACCATTATTTCCATTACCGTTGCTGTGTTTACCATAAGGGTCATAGGGAACAACCCCAATGAGTTCGTTTACAGAGTAGAAGTCTTCAGCATCAGCACAGTCGAAGTTGAACCACCAATCACAGACGAGGTACTGTTGGTTGAAGATGGTTCCGTTGGGGCAGAGGAAGGAGTCCTGCTGGCGGCGTCCATTGGGTCTGTCCTGGCAGATGTGGAAGACCTGGCAGCCAGCCTCTTGATCAGTGTCAGCGTAATATCCAGGGACATTCTGGGCGTTGCAGTCGAATCCAGTATCTGGAACGAAAGCTAAAACAGGATAATCTACACCTGGAACACCGCCTCCAGGGATGTTTTCTGCCAAGGCAGCAAGGGGATCTACACCATAAGAGTTCTTTGGTGGTCCATAGCTGTTGCTTGGAGGAGCTCCATAGCCGTTGCTTGGAGGAGCTCCATATCCATTGCTTGGAGCAACTGGAGGGGCTCCATACCCATTGGAAGGAGGACGCCTGTCGGCAGCTACAAGGCTGAGAAGAGCTGTAAGAAATATATTTGGGTATAATACAGTGGTGTTTTTTTTTTTTTTTTTTCAAATATTTTAAGAACTGTTTCTCATGTATACTTTTCTATGTTTCTTGTAACTGCATGTACTTATCTGCGTTTCTTCAATTAAATGTGCTATTGACTAGATTAGCTTACCACAAACTGCATAGGCCTTCATCATTGCTGCTCTATTTTGCTGATATGTAACAGAATCAGCAGAGGTGATCGACTGAATGATGATTTGTGGCGAGAGACCCGAGTTTTTATAGTGAATTGGCTGCCCGGACTGATCTTTTTTTTCGATGGCCTTTCTTTTCGTGCACTGGAGCAAGGTTATATAGAACGCATTATTGCATTAAATCTAGACTTTATGAAGAGAGAGAGAGAGAGAGAGAGAGAGAGAGAGAGAGAGAGAGAGAGAGAGAGAGAGAGAGAGAGAATGAAATTTAAACTTATCAGTTGATAATGGTCGTTCTGAATGGTGATTTAATAATTTATCAAATTGATATTTTTATTTCTTGTAAGATTTTTTTTTCTTTGCTTAGTAGATTTTTACTTACTTTCATTTTTTTTTATTCCAGCCAAGACTAAATTTACAGGGGAAATGTTTTCATAGAGTCCCTTGAATTTTTTTTCTACCAGATTTACGTTGAAGTTCCAATGTTATCCAAATTATGGCTGATATACTGTAGTCTTTGTAGGATTTTTAAAGTTGTGATACCTTTTTATTTATTACGTTATGCCTCCCTCTACGGCACCAAATATATGTAGGTTTGTAGCGTGCCCTGTTATTTTTTCACCATATGCATGAAACTCATTTCTATGCCGACTGTCTACGGAATTAGTCTTCGTGATAGGCTTATTAAATTCATATATGTTTTGCGAGAAGATACATTTTTTTTTTTGAGATACGCTTATGATTTTCATATGAAACATATAAAAAGTATTATTACAATTTACTCTTGAGCGATACGAATTCCATTTTGTTAGCACGTGTTTCATACACACTCGAACATTGTAACGGTTTTGCATTGTTTCCTTATCGCTCTCTCTTCCCTGCGCAAATAGACCAATTTTTTGTGTATTATTAGTGCCGGGAAGTGCGAGTAATAAGATAAATAAAGCAACGCCGTCACAGTGTACGAGCGTGTATGAAACACCTATCTTTGTATAGCAAATCTATACTGTTCAATATATATGACAGAAAATATTGCTGACTTGTTACTGAAAGTTAGGTAATTCACTGCTGTTAAACGAACCCAACCTACGTGTGAAAACCTTCAAGAATGTTCAACTTACTGACACATTTTATATCATTCGAAACCGTTTATCTGTCCCTCTATAAGATGCCAGTTTTCCTGTCATAAATTGGTAATTGAACTTCCTACTGTGCCCATTTTCCTCTTTGCTGTATTCCTTTGCCTAAAATTAAATAGTAATCGCACGTTTTCGTCTTAAATATTGACCATTGAATTGAATATTTGTGTATCACTTATTATTATTATTATTATTGATTTATGTGACCCGTCAAAATGATTGTTAAATGTTTAGATAAATTTGCACACACGCACATGCACCCCACTCTTACCAGGGCATGGCTACTTCCTCTGCCTCCTACTCGAGTGATTGGGAGAGCTGAGTACTTAGTATCCATGTGTCGATTTCAAGTTTATATTAAAAAACCCATTAATAATAACATTTTCTAGATTCCAGTGATGTTTCCTAAAATGTAGTGGTGTGCTGACGAAATTGGATGCCATGTTTTAAGCTACGATTGAATATGATTTATACACGGTATAATTTAATTGACACTTGTCAAGGAAACAAATTTTGGTTTCTTCATCTTTATGTAAGTATTGTATAGCACGAGAGAGAGAGAGAGAGAGAGAGAGAGAGAGAGAGAGAGAGAGAGAGAGAGAGAGAGAGAGAGAGAGAGAGAATTAGCTCTTGTTAATCGAATGCCGTGTTTTTGTTTGTTTCTTGAATCACCTGAAGCGAGGAATTGCTCACCACAACTAACAATTGTCATGTTAATTTCATTTTTAAACTCAGGTTGTCAAATGTGAACTAAGATTTTTTTTTTACAGAGAGAGAGAGAGAGAGAGAGAGAGAGAGAGAGAGAGAGAGAGAGAGAGAGAGAGAGAGAGGTTTTTATGTGCCGTGTACTATACAAAAACAAATCTTTGTATAGCAAATCTATACTATTCAATATATATATGACAGAAAATATTGCTGACTTGTTACTGAAAGTTTGGTTATTAACTGCGGATTAACGAACTCAACCTACGTGTGAAAACCTTGAACACCCACAGGGAAAAATATAAAGCTTTTACATATATTTTACCAATCGAAAATACTTTAAAGTGCCATCATTAACATTACTATTAAAATTATCTACTGAAGGGTTAGAGAAAGATAAGGAATGCCGAGAACGTAACCCCACAACTCTGCTTATATTTTGTCAGCTGGACTCGCATAGTTAAAAGTTGATTTCATTGTTGAAATGGAATTTTTCATTAAATAGGCTATTTATTATAAAATTATGATAATAAAATGTAAATATATTTTGGTTACATTTATTATCAGGCACCGTACCTAGGCATACCAATATACTTGAAAAGACAATATATTTTATACGTTTTGTGCTGCTTGACTGCAGACTTTGAACTGCTAATGCAGTTACAGAAACTATACTTTGGAAAACTAGCGACTGTATAAATGGGGAATCGGACAATTCTAACACGCATCATTCGGGACCGTACTGAGTGTGTTTGTGTATTCACATATATACATATATGTATATGTTATATAATTATATATACTGTATATATATATATATATATATATATATATATATATATATATATATATATATATATATATATATATATATATATATATATATATATTACATCTATATAATATAAATGTATATATATTATGTTTATTATATATGTATATACATATATATATATATATATATATATATATATATATATATATATATATATATTTCATATATGCATATTATATTTGTATTATATATATATATATATATATATATATATATATATATATATATATATATATATATATATATATGTCCAAACACTTGCTCTATGTTAATAGGGGAGAGTATTATTATTGTTATTAGTATTATTATTATTATTGTTATTGTTATTATTGTTATTATTATTATTATTATTTTTAGATAAGCTACAACCTAGTTTGAAAAGGTGGATGATACAAGCCCAGGGGCTCCAAAAGGGTAAGCAGAACAGTACAGAAAGAAAATAGAGCAATAATAGATATGATATTTAGGAGAAATAACAAAAAAGATATTTTAACCTCGAAACGATACTGAACGTCACCATGTTCAGCAGAAGAGCGTTTGTAGCAAGTTTAACTGATGAAGCTCCACCGATTTAACTGTCAGATTAAGAAGACCATTCCACAATCTGATCATAGCTGGAATAAAACTAATAAAATGTTGTGGAGTATTGAGTCTGCGGGTGGAGGCAGAAGACTTAGAATTAACTTCTAATATAGCACCACACACCGTACATTATGATACAGTCTATGAAGATCTGAATTCACTGGAGGGTCAAATTTAGGAATACACATATGCAATATACCCAAAGAACTAGCTCAACGACGGTGCCAGAGATATATCCAGATCTGGAATAAGGTTTGAATAGACGGCAAGATAAGATAATGGTCACCAAATGACGGTGCTTCAAAAGTTCACTTACCATTTTCTCCATCCAGCTTACGTCTTTATTTTGGGGACTTGCATAAGTTGTAACGCTTATCGGAAATTTAACTCCTGTTTAACTTTTTAGTGTTTTATATTAAAACTTTTGAAATCTAAACTGTAAGGATGACATTGGTGTATGACATTTAATCATCTTCTTGCTTTATTTTCGCTCTTCGTAAGAAATTGCAAAGTTGTTATTGCACTTATGAAGCATTTCCCATGAGGTAGTGACAGTAACAGTATTTTAACTTAAAGTTTATTTTTTGCGATTTTAAAGTTTCTTGAAGACAATGACTTTTATGTTTTGGTAAGAGACGTATGTCAGACCTTATATCAAATTTTAAACTTACTCAGTTTTTAAGAAGTATAGATCTAATAGATAACATTTATACTTCTTGTTATAACATTTTCTCATATTTCTATTATATGATTATTTTCGTTTATTCATTACTTTTAGTATATGTCATATTTTATCTCTTCTGAATTTATTCAGGGCAGCTCTGAATGACTTATGCTAGACTCATTGCTAGGTAAAAATACTTCCTTTTAATAATAATAAAATGGTCCCCACAGAACTTCGGTAGTGTATACATTTGGTATGTGAGTAGGATGTAAGTAGACATTTTTTCATTACTTCATATTTTTAATATACAAAAATATACATTGGCATACATGAAACTACGATTTCAGATTCATTTTCAGTCATGAGTGATATGTTGTCCCCCGATGATGAAATATTGCAGGGAATCGATCCTTCTTTGGGTTATGGATTATGATTGGATGCTTGATTTAGAAAGGTGCACCATAGGCGTTTGAAAGTGATGGTGGAGCTCCATATCCATTTCCGTTGCCATTTGAACCATGGCCGTTATTGCCATTACCATTAGATCCGTAACCATTATTTCCATTACCGTTGCCATTGGTATGTTTACCATAAGGGTCATAGGCGACAACCCCAATGAGTTCGTTGACTGAATAGAAGTCTTGAGCATCAGCACAGTCGAAGTTAAACCACCAATCACAAACAAGATACTGTTGGTTGAAGATGGTTCCGTTGGGGCAGAGGAAAGAGTCCTGCTGACGGCGTCCATTGGGCCTGTCCTGGCAGATGTGGAAGACCTGGCAGCGAGCCTGACGGTCAGTGTCGGCATAATAACCAGGTACATTCTGAGCATCGCAGGAGAAACGAGTATCAGGGACAGAGGCCAAGATAGGGTAGTCTTGACCAGGAACTCCACCGCCGGGAATATTCTCTGCCAAAGCAGCAATTTCCTTACTTACACCGTAGGAGTTCCTTGGTGGTCCGTAGCCATTGCTTGGTGGAGCTCCATATCCATTGCTTGGGCGTTTGTCTGCAGCTACAACGCTAAGAAGAGCTAAAATAGGAAGAAAATGGAAACAATATTATTTGCCCTAAATATTTGAGTCTGAAATTCTTTCGATAAAATCTATGAATTACTTACATAAAGTAAGTATAATTTGATAGCTACTCACCACACACTACAAAGGCCTTCATCGTTGCTGGTGTATGTGGCAGGAATGGACCAGGATCTACAGAGGTGATCGACTGAGTGAAGTGTCTTTATGGTAGACCCGAGTTTATATAGTTCCTGACTTGCATGATTTCTCTAACTTGCATGATTTCTCTTATATTATGATGGCCATTCTGGTCATGCGTTTGTGAAAGGCCATTTAACAGCCACTATAGTACTTCATCTCTATTTTATTTTGTATATACGTATATATGTTCATATTTGATTCATACACATGCATTTATATTCATAGGGTTATACATGTATATATACATACATATATATATATATATATATATATATATATATATATATATATATATATATATATATATATATATATATATGTGTGTGTGTGTGTGTGTGTATATATATATATATATATATATATATATATATATATATATATATATATATATATATATATATATATATATACACGCATACAAAAACAACTTTTCCTTAGCACTTGCTCGTCATCCAGTAATAATGCAGTTAACTGGGAAAGCATCACTGGAATGGACCAATATGAAAATATTTCTTTTAAATGATCTGATCATTGAAAGATTTAGATGTTTTTTTAGTGCTTTTATTCATGTATACATTTATTTGTATCCTGTTTAATTACTTTATGGTCCATATATTTTTCATATTTTTAGTAATGAAAGTCGAAGAATAGTAGTTCTTAATAACATTTTATTTTGCCTTTAATGTTTATCCCGAGGTTCTGCTTTAGATGCATCATTCCACTTAGTTTTTAGTTTTTAGTGAATTTTACATGACTATAGATCAAATGAACACTATCACTCAAAAGAAATGATTTGGTATACACATTCGGTAAGTGGAATGACGTAGGCATTCCTAAGACAACTTTCACAACTTTTTAGAAGCCTATCTGTGTTATACGGTTTAATATATTCTTGTAGCATCATAGTGACTGACAGCAGGGTGTCGGATTGGGTTTAAGGCTATAGACAAGATGTCTATTCGGCTTCTACTTATAATGCTTGTCGGATGGTCTTGCTCGAATCATTATTGACCGTCAGGGATCACTTGCCTTACTTTGATAGGCACTGTGCATCACAAGGAAGTGGCTATCCTTTGTTGATTTTAGCCAATGATCCTTTTCGGATTTAGTCTGTGACTGGTGAAAATTAACTGAGGCCCTTAGCTTCTATAGGTATGGGAGGAGATGATGATGATGACATCATCATCTCCTCCTACACCTATTGACGCAAAGGGCCTCAATTAGATATCGCCAGTCATCTCTAACTTGAGCTTTTAAATCAATACCTATCCATTCATCATCCCTTACTTCACTCCTCATAATCTTCAGCTATGCAGGCCTGGGTCTTCCAATTCTTCTAGTTCCTTGAGGAGCCCCCTGGAATGTTTGGTGAACTAACTCTAGTAAGGAATGAGAAGAGCATGGCCAAACCATCTCCATATATCCCTCACCATGATTTCATGCACATATGGCACTTGAGTAATCTCTCTTATAATTTCATTACCAATCCTGCCCTGCCATTTACTCCCAATATTCTTCTCTGGGCTTTGTTCTCTAATCTGCAAAATCTTTGGGATATTGTTTCATTGTCCTATACTACGACTCGTCTCCATACAGAAACACTGATGTCGCTAAACTGATATATAGCTTCATTTCTTGGGATTCGATTTCCGAATTTTGCTCAATCTAGCCATTGTCTGATTTGCAGTTTTCAATCTTTCATTAAACTCCAATTCTAAAGACCCTGTATTAGAGATCATAGTTACTGAATATTTAAATGATTCTTCCTCATTAATCCTGTCTCCTTCTAATGAAATTTCATCTTCCATTACATATTCCGTTCTCATCATCTGTCTTTCTTCTACTTATCTAAAGCCCAACCTCATGTGATATTTCATGCTTTCTGGTAAGCAACCTTTGCAAGTCATTGCCATTTTGCTAATAAGCACAGTGTCATCAGCATATTCTAGGTTGGTAAATACCCTGTTACCAATTCAGTCCAATCCTTCGCCGCCATCCCCAGCTGTTCTATGCATAAGAAAATCTATGAAGAGGATACACAACATAGGTGACAACACATTCCCTTGGATTTCTCCACTGTTCACTGGAAATTTATGTGATATAATTGAAAATGCATATATAATGTTCCCTCATTTCTAAAATAATGGAGACCACCCATATTAGATACAATATTTTAGGTTATAGACTTGGAATTAAACTCTCAATCTTGCCTTTTTATTGTCAGCAAAATCTCAGGATGTTATTGTCCAGATTTTTAAGAAGACGCGAAACTTCGGTCATTGTGAATATTAGGTGAAAATTTCTTTATCAATGTTTTCATTTATGTTACCAGACACTTTAATTGTTTTGCGCTACATCAAGACGTCAAATTTCTTCAAAAGATCGTGCTGTTAAAAAAAGGCTGTTGCCTGTCGAAGAAATTGTAATTTAGTATATGATCGTGTCCAATTTTTTATATTGATTTAAGAGCTAGTCTATATTTCTATTAGCGTTTTATTTCCAGGAAACTACCTTTCGTTGTTAGTAGTTTACTTTTATCACATTTCCAACAACATATTGATTGGCTTATCAAGAAACGAAGCGTTTATTTTGATACGAAGTTCATCATGCCTTGGGGGTGGGGAGCAAATGAAGTATTCTTTTTTTTTTGGGAGGGGGGGGGGGCGCAATGGCAGACATATAATATTTTCTGTTTATATTCTAGAATTCATATCAGAGAAAGTTTATCCCTTTCCGCTATAGCAATGAAAATATTTTCGGTATTTGAAATCAAATTTAGTTTTCCGTCACCGTATATAAATAACATTTTTGTTTGGATAATTTTACATACAGTTTCAAAGATACAGTATTGTCCGAAGTTCAAAATTGTTTACGTTGTTTTGGTTAATATGTGAAAATTTCTCATATTTTCAGCTTTTGCATCTTTGAGAACTTCACTAAACTTTTGTCCATTTGGTGGGTAATTCTGAAGAAATGTTCCCAATGTTCCTATTTATTGTTGTCATGGGTCACATTATGTCAAGTTTACTTTTTGTTGTTGTTTATTTTGTGTGTGTGTGTGTGTGTGTGTGTGTGTGTGTGTGTGAACTAGGCTCACAAAAGTCAAAAAAAATTTATATACATCTCATCTAGTTAGCTTTCAAAATATGAAATATGATTTTACACCTACTAACCTTCTTTGTTCAAGATATACTGTAGATTTGCTTTCACGTTGGTGACCTATGACAGTTATTATTATTATTATTATTATTATTATTATTATTATTATTATTATTATTATTATTATTATTAAGGTCCTTGTCCTAATACAAGCCTTCCAATTACCAGTCAATTCCGATATGGATAAGTATTAATTGAAAGAGGATATATATAAGGATAAGATTCAACTTTTTATACCATGGTTATTCGTCGAATAAATGAAAACAGATTTTCTTATAACCTTTAGAGATGAAGAATTATATGTAGAATAGACTAGGTTAGGCTAAAACGTATTAAATGCTTGCTGTGCTTGGTGGTACTATAATTTCCGTTTGTAACCCTTTACTAGCTCATATAAACGTGAGAAGTAATTGAGGCCAAATTGCACCCAAAGAACTTCAGTATATATTGCATATATTAGATATATGTGCAGGATGTAAGATAATAAAAGTTTTTCATTCTTCTATATTTTTAATATACAAAAATATACATTGACGTACATAATATTTTCCGATTTCATGTCCATATTCAGGTATGAGTCAAGCTTTACTCGTCTGTGGATGCGATATTTTAAGGAATCGTTAATTCGTTAAATTATGAAGGATAATGGGACACTTGACTTAGAAAGGTGCACCATAGGCGTCTGATGGTGGAGCTCCATAACCATTGCTAGGAGCAGCTGGGGCTCCATAACCATTGCTAGGAGGAGCTGGGGCTCCATAACCATTGCTAGGAGCAGCTGGGGCTCCATAACCATTACTGGGAGGAGCTCCTGCTCCATTACCGTTGGAACCGTAACCATTACCTCTTTTGCTACCATTTCTTTTTCCATTTCCATTCTTCTTGCCATTATTTTTCTTACCATTTCCATTTGAACCGTAGCCGTTATTACCATTACCGTTGCCGTTAGATCCGTAACCATTATTTCCATTACCGTTGCCATTAGATCCATAACCATTATTTCCATTACCGTTGCTGTGTTTACCATAAGGGTCATAGGGAACAACCCCAAGGAGTTCGTTGACAGAGTAGAAGTCTTGAGCATCAGCACAGTCGAAGTTGAACCACCAATCACAGACGAGGTACTGTTGGTTGAAGATGGTTCCGTTGGGGCAGAGGAAGGAGTCCTGCTGGCGGCGTCCACTTGGTCTGTCCTGGCAGATGTGGAAGACCTGGCAGCCAGCCTCTTGATCTGTGTCGGCATAATATCCAGGGACATTCTGGGCGTTGCAGTCGAATCCAGTATCAGGAACGAAAGCTAAGACGGGATAATCTACACCTGGAACACCGCCTCCAGGGATGTTTTCTGCCAAGGCAGCAAGGGGATCTACCCCATAAGAGTTCTTTGGTGGTCCATAGCCGTTGCTTGGAGGAGCTCCATAGCCGTTACTTGGAGGAGCTCCATATCCATTACTTGGAGCAGCTGGAGGGGCTCCATACCCATTGGAAGGAAGACGCCTGTCGGCAGCTACAAGGCTGAGAAGAGCTGTAAGAAATATATTTTGGTGTTATTCATGAAATATACATGTACTTTATTATAAACTATATTGGTGTTTCTTCAATTAAATTTGCTATTGGCTAGATTAGCTTACCACACACTGCAAAGGCCTTCATCATTGCTGCTCTATTTCGCTGATATGTAACTGATTCAGCGGAGGTGATCGACTGAGTGATGGTTTGTGGAGAGAGACCCGAGTTTTTATAGTGACTTGGCTGCCCTGAATGATCTCGTTTTTCGATGGCCTTTCTTGTCGTGCACTGGAGCAAGGTTATATAGAATGCATTATTGCAATACATTTGGACTTCTTTGTGGAGAGAGAGAGAGAGAGAGAGAGAGAGAGAGAGAGAGAGAGAGAGAGAGAGAGAGAGAGAGAGAGAGAGAGGGGGAGGGGAAATTAGATCATTCTCATTTGTTCAAAAACGATAAAATAAGATTGGATCATTGAAAGATTTAGATATTAGTTTAGTGTTCCCATTTGTATATACATTTATTTGTATCCTGTTTAATTACTTTTTGTCTACATATTTTTCATATTTTTAGTAATGAAAGTTAAAGAAATGTAAGTCTTCCTAAATTTTATTTTTGCCTTTAATGTTAGTCCTTAGGTTTTGCTTTACATGTATGATTAACTTAGTTTCTAGTTTTTTTTGTTAATTTTTCATGAGTAGAGATGATATGAACAGTATCACTCGGAAGAAATGATTTGGGATACACGTTTGGTAAGTGGAAACATGTAAGCATTCCTAAGAACTTTAACAACTTTTATAAGCTTATATGTATTTCTTGGATCAATATATGTTTATATCAGCATATTCACTGACAACAGGGTGACGGATTGGGTTTAAGGCGATAGACAAGATGTCTATTCGGCTTCCAATTATAATGCTTGTCGGATGATCTTGTTCGAATCATTATGGACCATCAGGGATCACTTGCCTTAGCTAGGCACTGCGCATCACAAGGAACTTTTTATCCTTTGATGAATTTAGCTAATGATCCTCTTAGGATTTAGTCACTCTATGACTAGTGAAATCCAACTGAGGCCCTGTGCTTCAATAGGCGTGGGAGGAGATGATGATGATGATAATAATGAAGATGATATCATCATCATCATCATCATCATCATCAACTCCTACGCCTATTAACGCAAAGGGCCTCGGTTAGATGTTACCTGTTGTCTCTAGCTTGAGGTTTTGAACCAATATTTCTCCATTCATTATCTCCTACTTCAATCTTCATAGTCATCAGCTATGTAGGCCTTGTCCTTTTAATTTTTCTATTGTAAAACCCAGTAGAAAGTTTGGTGAACTAACTCTAGCAGGGAATGCGAAGAACATGCACAAACCATCTCCATATACCACTCACCATGACCATCTCATCAACATATGGCACTTGTGTAATCTCTCTTATATTTTCATTTCTGATCCTGTCCTGCCATTAACTCCCAATATTCTTCTGTGGGCTTTGTTCTCAAATCTACAAAGTATTTTGGGTATTGTTTCATTGTCATGTACCACGACTCGTGTCCATACAGCAACACCGATCTCACTAAACTGATATACTGTTTAGCATGATTTTTTTGAGATTTGATTTCCAAATTTCACTTAATTTACCCATTTTCTGATTTGAAATTTTCAATCTTTCATTAAACTCCAATTCTAAAGACCCTATATTAGAGATCATAGTCCCTGAATAATTAAATGATTCCACCTCATTAATCATGTCTCCTTCCAATGATATTTCATCCTCCATTGCATATTCTGTTCTCATCATCCGTGTTTCTTCTATTTATCTAAAGCCCAACCTCATGTGATATTTCATGCTCTCTGATAAGCAACCTTTGCAAGCCCTATGGCATTTTACTAATAAGACAGCGTCATCAGCATACTCTTGGTCCGCTAATTTCTTGTTTCCAATCCAGTTTAATCTTTCTCCGCCATCTTCAACTGTTCTATGCATTGCAAAATCCACGAGGAGTATAAACAACATAGGTGACAGATTTCAATGGAGTACTCCACAGTTCACCGGAAATTCATTTGATTTTCCTGTAAATGCACATATAATACTCCCTCATTTCTAATAGAAAGGATACCACCAGTTATGCCTTAGACATGGAATTAAACTCTCAATCTTGCCTTTTTATTGTCAGCAAAATCCCAGGATGTTATTGTTTAGAATTTTAAGATGACGCGAAACTTCTGTCTTTGTCAATGTTTACATTGAAGTTAACAGACACTTTTTAATTGTTATGCGCTACATGAAGACATCAAATTTATTTATTAGATCGTCGTGTTATAAAGGCTTTTGCTGGTCGAAGCAATTGTTATTTAGCATTTGTTCTTATTCGATTATGTAAAATTAAATTGATTTTAGAGCTAATCGAGGTGGTTCTATTAGCGTTTTATTTACAGGAAAGTACCTTTTGTCCTAAGTAGTATACACTTATCAGCTTGCCAACAACAGACCGACGGGATTATTAAGATACGAAGCGTTTATTTTGACACTAAGATCATCATGTCTTTTTTTTTTTTTTTTGTGGGGGGGGGGTTGCAGCGTTAGACATGTAATATTTCTCTGTTTATATTCTAGAAATCATTTCTGATAGACTTTATCCCTTCCCGCTATGGCAATGAAAATGTTTTTACTATTTGAAATCAAATTTAGTTTTCCTTCACTCTATATAAATAACATTTTTTTTTGTATAATTTTGCATACACTTTCAAAGAAACAGTATTGTCCTAAGTTCAAAATTGTTTACAATGTTTTGGTTAATATGTAAAACTTTCTCATATTTTCAGCTTTTGCATCTTTGAGAACTTCATTTAACCCCTGTCTATTTGGTGGGTAATTCTGTAAGAAATGTTCCCAATGTTCCTTTTTATTGGCAATGTATCTTTACTTGTCCCCTGTTATCATGGGTCATATTATGTTAGGTTTCCAATTTGTGTGTGTGTATGAGTATGAGAGAGAGAACTAGGCTCACAAAATTCAAATACATTGATGTACATCTCACCCAGCTGGCTTTCAAAATATGAAATATGCTTTTGCACCTGCCAACCTTCTTTGTTCAAGATATACTTTAGATTTGGTTTCACGTTGGTGACCTATTACAGTTATTATTATTATTATTATTATTATTATTATTATTATTATTATTATTATTATTATTATTATTATTATTAGTTTTCTTCTTCTTCTTATTATTATTATTATTAGTTTTCTTCTTCTTCTTCTTCTTCTTCTTCTTCTTCTTCTTCTTCTTCTTCTTCTTCTTCTTCTTCTTCTTCTTCTTCTTCTTCTTCTTCTTCTTCTTCTTCTTCTTCTTCTTCTTATTAAGGTCTTTCCACATGGACATGGAAAATGAAAGGATTAGAGTTCGACCTTTTAAGCAGAAGCCACTGCAATGTTTTGATTGCTCTAAATTTGGGAATCCTTCCAAAGTTTGTAAGAATGATAAAATTTGTAATACACTTGAGGCAAGGTGCTTGAACTGTAACTCTAATCATAAATCTGACGATAGAAGCTGCCAGTTATATAAATTAGAAGGACCTGCTCTCAATAAAACAATTATTGAACATGTAAGCGTAAGGCATGCCAAGAGATCATTAAATAAACTGACTACCTATGCAAAGGCATTAAAAACAGGAGAAAAAGTTCCACGGGAGTCATCTAACCCACCTACTACTCTAGGTAGTTCTCGAAAAAGAAATTCACCATCTACTGATGAAGTGCTGCATAATAAGGCAAGAATATCTCCTCCTAAAGATTTAACCTTGTGTATCAACAAAAAGACATTGCCCAACACTATCCAACCTTTATCCCCTATTACAAAGGATGGTACTAACCACTCCCAGGCCATGTCCTTGCCTGATTTAATGGAGATTCCACCTGAAACCAAGTTACCAGATGCACCTGTTGTGAGGAAGGTACAAAAACATGGTAGCTTACTACTTATTAATCGGGAAAAGAGAGACCTTCATCTCTCTCACCCCCTTCCATAAGAAATATTAGAGTTATGGCTTCAAATAAATCTGAGGTTTTGTCCATTGATGTTTCTAATCAACCAGAAGACAATTTAGATAAATCAAAAATTCAAGTTGATGTCCATCATCCCCCTCAACAATTAGATCAAAAGGACATAAAGAAAATCACAAACACAAAACCAAATTTATCAAGACCCTCTCTAATAAAACCACCAGGAAATAGTGTTAGATCAAAAATTGCTATAAGTTCTTCCAAAAAATAAACCATAGTTTTTTCCTCCATTTTGCAATGGAATTGTTGGGGTTTAAGGGCCAAATATGAAGAACCTAAGCTCTTAATTCACGAGCATTCCCCCATAATTGTCTGTCTACAGGAGAGCAAGTTTGATGCTAATACCTCTTGTCCTCGCGAATATATTAGCTATAGGACATTGTATGACCACCGAGTAGGAAGCCATGGCAGAAGTCTCATATACGTTCGTCGAGATGTTCCTCAAATATCTTTGTCTATGCGTACACCTCTACAGGCAGTGCTTGTACAAATTGATATAAGGAAAAAATGTACAATTTGCTCTCTGTACTTGCCTCCAAATTTTAACATATATGATAATTTAGTAGAGGCAATCCTTTTCTTCTACTTGGAGATTTGAATGATTGACATCCTTTTTGGGGTGATATTTTAGTAAACACCAGGGGCAATATAATATCAATTTTGGAAAACGAGAATGTCGGACTCCTTAATACAGGAAAGCCCACACACTTCCATGTTCAGACGGGTACCTTATTGTGCATTGACCTTTCAATTGCAAGCTCTAACTGCCTTCTTGATTTCCATTGGAGGACAAATGATGATAGGCATACTAGTGATCATGCACCAATCATTATAAACACCAACAATAGTCCACCTTTACAAAGATCGCCACGATGGAATCTTGACAAGGTGGACTGGTTTAAATTTAGTGAGCTAAGTGAAATTGAGGGGAGTGCAGATCAGTTTGAAACTATTGATGATGCCATATACCTACTGAATGGTACTCCATAGAGCAGGAATCAATTCGATTCCCAAAACCACAGGATTATTCAAACGACGACCAGTCCCGTGGTGGTCTTCAGAAGTAACTGTCTTGCACAGAGCCACCAGAAAATCTTTGACTAGATTGCGTAGACGCCGTACTGAGGAAAATTTGGTAACATACAAAAACTGTAGAGCATAGTTCCATCGTGCCATGGAAGAAGCTAGGCGCCAATCTTGGGTATCTGTTGTTTCCTCAGTCAACCGTAGAACCCCACCATCTTCTGTATGGAGGAAAATAAAAAAGATTGCAGGCAAATTTATCTCAAACCTATCACCAGTGTTGAAGGTGAATGGTGAGTATGTGACTGAAACAAATGACGTTAGCAATGCCCTGGCTGATCATTTCACAAATGTTTCATGCAAGTGTGAGGCAGTTCCTGGTCACCAGTATAGCAGCATTGATGAAAAGAAAATTTAAAATTTTGCAACAGGAAGTGAAGTCGTATAATTCTCCATTTACTGAACGAGAATTTGATTCCGCACTTGCTACTTATAACGATACAGCCCATGGACCCGATGGAATTTTATATGCAATGATTAAACATGTACCTTTCAATACAAAGTTATTCATTTTAATCATTATTAATAGAATATGGCAATATCATAGTTATCCAAGTGTTTGGGTACTAGCCATTAATTTAGCCTTTTTAAAACCCGGTAAGGACAAGTTTTTAGCAGCAAACTATCGACCAATTGCATTGACATCTTGTTTATGTAAAATCACGGAGAAGATGGTCAATGCAAGACTCATGTGGTACTTTTAAAAGAAGGGTATTTTATCACCTATTCAGTGTGGATTTAGAAAAATGCACTCAACGACAGATGTGTTGATACGACTTGAGTCCGCTATTTGTAAAGCACTTCCTTCCAAACAGCACCATGTAACTGTCTTTTTTTTTTTACCTTTAAAAAGCAAATGATATTACATGGAGATATGGTATATTTAAAACCATCCATAATTTGGGATTACGAGGAGAGTTACCATTGTTCAATCAATCATTTGTTTCACATAGATTTTTATCAAGTGAGAGTGGGGGAGGTTCTATCTGAGAGGAAATGTCAGGAAGTAGTTACCCAGGGTAGTGTGCTAAGTGTAACCCTATTTGCACTGGCTATTAATGGGATATCCTCTGTCATTCCTCAAGATATTCTGTCAACACTATTTGTTGATGATCTCTCCATATCATTTACTGGAACTAGAATGGCGATGGTTGAGAGAAAACTACAACTCTCAATTGACAAAATTATTCAGTGGGCTGATATGATTGGGTTTAAGTTTTCGACAAACAAAACTGTTGTTGTCCATTTCTGTCGTATTCAGGGAATACAGTACATCCAGACCCGGATATATACATCAAAGGTCACCGGATCCCATGTGTATGTGAGGCTGAATTTTTAGGCTTGATATTTGATTGTAGGCTTTCATGGGTTTCTCACTTAAAAGTGTTGAAAGCTAAATGTCCTGAGGCTCTGAATCTTTTAAAAGTATAATCCCATATATCATGGGGACAGACAGCAATATTATTTTAAAATTATACAAGGCCCTGATTTAAAAAAAAAAAAGAAGTTATGGGTGTGAAATAAACTCCTCAGCCACCCCAAGCCAATTAAAGATATTAGATTCAATACATCATGCTGGTATTAGATTGTCCACAGGAGCATTTAGAACCCCACCTATCCCAAGTCTCCTTGTTGGTGCTGGAGAATTACCTTTAGACCATTACCGAATGTCTTCTATTGTTCGGTATTGGTTTAGGTTACAGACTCCCTAATTCTTTAGCCTTCAGACTGCAAGCCTTGTAAGGCACTCAACATACTTTGAGTTGCACCCAAAATCTCTTCAACCTTATGACTTTCCGGTGAAACAATTATTATACAGTCTTGATATAATTAGAAGTAAGGTGCTTCCAATTAAGATATCATCAACCCCTCCGCGGAAATTACCAGAGATATCTTTTTGTAAATATTTCATTGGTGTTAAAAAAATGGACTGAATTAGAAGCTAGGTCTCTTTTTATGGAACATGTTGAAGAACATGGGGAATCGACTTTTATGTATGCTGATGGGTCCAAATCTGATGATGGCTTTGGATTTGGAGTACATAGTATTGTTTTTAATTATAGAGGTGCACAGTATTGTTTTAAATTGTAGAGGTGCACTTCCTCTAACAGCTTTCATATTTACTGCAGAACTATATGGCATACTAACCGCTATTGAAAAAAATAGCTTTTACAAAAGAGAATAATTTTACCATTTTTAGCGAGGCGTAGAGTGTCCTTCAAGCTTTAGAAGTTTTTAATTCTAGTAATCCTTTAGTTTTAGATATTTTAGAATGGCTTTTTATTATTGGACTGAGAGGTATAATGGTTCGACTTTGTTGGGTTCCAGCCCATGTAGGTGTGTCTTTGAATGAGAATGCAGATTTACTGGTGAAGAATGCTGCATCTGGGTTGTGGCCAATAAGGCATCCCATTCTGTGTAATGATTTTCTACCTAACATCAAGAAATTGTTCTATAATAATTGGCAACAGCACTGGAATAGTCTAGATGGCAATAAAATGAGAGAAGTAACAAATGTCATATCTCCTTGGAGGTATAGCATGATGCCCCAAAAGTGGGAGACGTCTCATTGTCGTCACCGCATTAGTCACACTTGGTTGACACACGAGTTTCTGCTAATGGGTCGGCATTTGTTGACTGAATGCCCCAATAATAACAACTTAAGAAACAGAGTTCTGATTGAGGCTCGAGGTGAGGATGGCAGGTTCATCCTTGCCATGATTAGTGGATATGATGTGTCATATGCGAGCTGCATTTTTAGATTTATTTCAGCAGCAGGTCTTCTGCAAACTATTTAACTTTTATATTAACATCTTAACATTTATGGTTTAATTGAATATTCTTTTACCTTCTGTATATAATAAATGATATCGGCGTCAGTGATCTTAGATGCCAGGATGCCAGAAAACTTCAAATCAATCAATTACTAGTCAGTTCTTATATTGATAGGTAACAATTGAAAGAGGATATATAAAGGGCTAAGATTTAAATTTTTTACACCATGGTTATTCGTAGATTAAATGCATTTTTTTATAACCTATAGACATGAAGAGTTATACGAGTATAGAATGGAACAGATTAGGCTAAAACATATTAAATGCTTGCTGGGCTTGGTGGCACTATAATTATCGTTTTGCAACCTTTTACTATTTCATATAAACGTGAGAAGTAATTGAGGCTAAATGGCACCCAGAGAACTTCAGTGTTGCATATATTAGATATATGTGCAGGATGAAAGATGATAAAAGTTTTTCATTCTTCTATTTTTTTAATATACAAAAATATACATTGACGTACATAACACTTTCCGATTTCATGGCCAATATTCAGGTTGAGTCAAGCTTTACTCGTCTGTGGATGCGATATTTAAAGGAATCGTTAATTCGTTAAGTTATGAATGATAATGGGATACTTGATTTAGAAAGGTGCACCATAGGCATTTGATGGTGGAGCTCCATAACCATTACTAGGAGCAGCTGGGGCTCCATAACCATTGCTGGGAGGAGCTGGGGCTCCATAACCATTGCTAGGAGCAGCAGGGGCTCCATAACCATTGCTAGGAGCAGCACCTGCTCCATTACCATTGGAACCATAACCATTACCTCTTTTGCTACCATTTCTTTTTCCATTTCCATTCTTCTTGCCATTATTTTTCCTACCATTTCCATTTGAACCGTAGCCGTTATTACCATTACCGTTGCCGTTAGATCCGTAACCATTATTTCCATTACCGTTACCGTTAGATCCGTAACCATTATTTCCATTACCGTTGCCGTTGCTGTGTTTACCATAAGGGTCATAGGCAACAACTCCAATGAGTTCGTTGACTGAGTAGAAGTCTTCAGCATCAGCGCAGTCAAAGTTGAACCACCAATCACAGACGAGGTACTGTTGGTTGAAGATGGTTCCGTTGGGGCAGAGGAAGGAGTCCTGCTGGCGGCGTCCATTGGGTCTGTCCTGGCAGATGTGGAAGACCTGGCATCCAGCTTCAGCGTCAGTGTCGGCGTAATATCCAGGGACATTCTGGGCGTTGCAGTCGAATCCAGTATCAGGAACGAAAGCTAAGACAGGATAATCTACACCTGGAACACCGCCTCCAGGGATGTTTTCTGCCAAGGCAGCAAGGGGATCTACCCCATAAGAGTTCTTTGGTGGTCCATAGCCGTTGCTTGGAGGAGCTCCATAGCCGTTGCTTGGAGGAGCTCCATAGCCATTACTTGGAGCAACTGGAGGGGCTCCATACCCATTGGAAGGAGGACGCCTGTCGGCAGCTACAATGCTGAGAAGAGCTGTAAGAAATATATTCGGGTATAATAAAGTGGTGTTATTCATGAAATATTTTAAGAACTGTTTTGCATGTATACATGTCTCTCTATGTTTCTTTTAACTGCATGTACTTTGCTTCTACCTATATCGGTGTATCCTCATTTAAATATGCTATTGGATGGATTAGCTTACCACACACTGCAAAAGTCTTCATCATTGGTGCTCTATTTCTCTTGATATGTAACAGTCCCAACGGAGGTGATCGACTGAATGATGGTTTGTGGCGAAAGACCAGAGTTTTTATAGTGACTTGGCCACCCAGACTGATTTTTTTTTTTTCGATGGCCTTTCTTATCATGCACTGGAACAAGGTTATATAGAATGCATTATTGCATTACATCTGCACTTTGTAGAGAGAGAGAGAGAGAGAGAGAGAGAGAGAGAGAGAGAGAGAGAGAGAGAGAGAGAGAGAGAGAGAGAGAGAGAACTTCTCATTTATTTAAAAACGTAAAAATTTAGATTTGAACTATTCAGTTCGTAAATATAGTTTGGAAAAGTTCTTTTGTGACTTTTTAATTTATTTATTTGGAATTTTAAGATTTTTTTTTTTTGCCTCAGATTTTTACTTCCTTTCATCTGTTTTATAGCGAGGACTAATTATAAAGGTTTAAAGGTAACTTATGAATGGCAAAAGTCAAGGGACAATGCCCTAGCAATACAATGGTCTACAGACTGACCATATATACGTATGATTAGCTCCCAAGCTCCCTCTCCACCCAAGCTAGGACCAGGGAGGCCAGACAATGACTTGGCAGGTATACCTATATTATCTTTACGTGCTGCCAACGCAAGAGCCAGTGTTCTAACCACGTGGTAGGCAATCTAAAATTAATGAATGTATAGGCCCTCCTAAATTGCATTGCCGGTAAATATACAAACACAACAAAATACTATCGATTTTGAGCGGATCTCGAGCCCCAGCCCAAAAAATCGTTTGACAGGTGAAAATTTTTTTGGCGTCTCATAGATTTGTTTACTTCCTTTAACCCCAGATTTATCCAAATTATTCTTGACGTTCCTTTTTAGATTTTACAATTTTCGATATTTTATTTGATAAGATTCTAAAATTATTTTTCATTGGTGTATTTATTACGGTTTAGTGTGTTTATTACGTTATGCATATCTCTACGGTACTTATATAGTATGTAAGTATTTAACGTGCAACGTTGTTTTATCCACATTTGCGAAAAGCCAATTTCTATGTCAACTATCTACAAAATTAGTGTTTGTGACAGGCTTTATTAATTTCATATCTACTGTCATCAATGAGATATATATTTCGTTTTTTTTTTTTTTTTCGGAGATACATACCAAACATTTAGAAATTATTATTATAAGGTAATCGTCTGCGATACGAATTCCATTATGTTAATTTATGAATTTTACTTTCATATATTATAGGTAAATTCTTTTAAATTCCATGCAAAAAAATAACTTTAGATAACTTTTGGCATGTTAGACATCTCGACACATTTCATGTAATTAGAACCAGTTAATCTGACCCTGTTTAAGATGCTGGTTTTTCCAGTCATAAATTGGATATTGAAATTACTACTGTGCTCATTTTCCTCTTTGGTGTATTAATTACAATTAAATAGTAATGGTATGTTTTATTATTATTATTATTATTATTATTATTATTATTATTATTATTATCTAAGTTACAACCCTAGTTGGAAAAGCCGGATATTACACGCCCAAGAGTTTCAACAAGGAAAGCAGAGCAGTGCGGAAAGGTGAAAGAGAAATAACTGATAAACTATGCACGAGAAGTAATAAATAAAACGAGAGTATTTCAACTTTGAAATGAGACAAGGTAACTTGTCGAACAAAGGAACATTTGCAGCAAGTTCGAATTTGTAAAGTTCAACCTATTCCACCCCCAGATTAGGAATATCTTTCCACAATCTGGTAACAGCTGGAATAAAACTAATAGAGTACTGTGTATTATCGAGTCTATAATGAACTGTTAGAATTAACTGCTAGTTTACTACATACGTCATGGTACAGTCTGGCAAGATTTTTTTGCAAAAGATGGTCAAACTTAAGAACAATTATATGCAACATGCGCACGCAACTAACCGAAAAAAAGGTGTCAAAGATATATCCAGATCAGGAATAAGGGATTTGAAAGACTGCAAGTTTGGTCAACAAATTAAGATGACGGTCACCATATGAATGTGCTTGAAAAGTTCATTTAAATGTTTCTCCATCCAGTTGACCTCTTTTATGATTACAACGCTGACAAGTTCTGCGACACTTACTCGTTCCTTTATTTTGGTGACTTGCACAATTTGTAATATATATCACAAATATCACTTGGATAAAACATCTTAACATTTTTATTTAAAATTTTTCAAGAGGAACCTGTCCGTGTTCAAAATTGTGAGACTGATTTTTGTGTTTGTTTCTGTTTCGTATGCTTATTAGTTTATAGTAATACAGAAATTATTATTTAATGGTTTTTATAACAATGTTACTTATTTTCTTGTTATCGTACAATTTTACTTCGTAAAAGACATAAGGATTATTTTTCATTCCTTGCAATTGGATTCTTGGGAGGCTATATAACCATATAACCAATCCTTCAGTATGGTAATTCAACGAGTAAATATCGAATAAAAATCTCTCTCTCTCTCTCTCTCTCTCTCTCTCTCTCTCTCTCTCTCTCTCTCTCTCTCTCTCTCTCTCTCTCTCTCTCTCTGTATGTGTGTGTGTATTTCACACTCTTAATAACGGATCAAACATATATTAAAGACACGAAATACAGAATTTTTTTTTGCGTATATACAAATTATTTCCCTTTTTTCAAATTTCATGGGAGTATAATGTAGTCTAAGCCAGTTTCGTTAAACTCTGTGCTTTTTACATTTGAACAACAAATAATGTACCCACTGGATATTCGACTATTGGTCTGTGGCTTAGTAAGGAGAGAAATCGAGGACGGGCGACAGGTTTTTTTCCAACAAACTATATAATTACATATTATTACATGGAAGAAATGAATGAAGTTACTTATCATAAATTGGTTCATTCTTGATCGTCATTGTAATAATTGAAAACTATATAGACATAAAATGACACATGTCTTTGTTATTCATGATCGTCATTGTATTCTGTTACTTGGAAACTATGTAAATACGCATCAATGTCTTTGACAAACCTAGTCAGAGCTGTTTCTGAGAACATTGAATTAAAAAGTTCATATACTTTTAGACAATAAATTTTCCTTGAACTTAGTTTTGTCATGATATATGAAGGCTTGCAATATGAACAGAAATATGTGTAAGGTTTGGGTTCCCTTAACATGCATCCCTCTCTCTCTCGGACCTGTTTTATATTATAAAGGTGTATGAAATATTTTTTGAACTTTTGCTTATTTATTATACATTATACGTAATATACATGTGTACATATGATTCTACGTCGTTTATTCGGCATTCGTTCACAGGAAAGAAGATCTGAAGAATGTAAAGGTAAACTCGTATAGTATAATTTTATCCTATTTTTTAAGTTTGGTTAGTGTTATCAAGACTTAGAAAGGAGCCCCATAGCTATTACTGGGTTTTGCAGGTTCTCCGTAGCCATTACTAGGGGAAACAGGTGGGCCGTAGATGTCATTTATGGAACCATTTGCGCCATTACTGTCAGCACCATAACCATTACCATTGCCGTTTCTTTTGCCATTGCCATTCTTCCTACCATTTCTGTTGCCATTGGACCCATATCCGTTGTTTCCATTGGAGTTACGGCCATTGTTGCCTTTGCCGTATCCATAAGGCACGACTCCAATAAGTTCGTTGACTGAGTAGAAGTCTTCAGCATCAGCGCAGTCGAAGTTGAACCACCAATCACAGACGAGGTACTGTTGGTTGAAGATGGTTCCGTTGGGGCAGAGGAAGGAGTCCTGCTGGCGGCGTCCATTTGGTCTGTCCTGGCAGATGTGGAAGACCTGGCAGCCAGCCTCTTGATCAGTGTCAGCGTAATATCCAGGGACATTCTGGGCGTTGCAGTCGAATCCAGTATCGGGAACGAATGCTAAGACAGGATAATCTACACCCGGAACACCACCTCCTGGAATGTTTTCTGCCAAGGCAGCAAGGGGATCTACCCCATAAGAGTTCTTTGGTGGTCCATAAGCACTGCTTGGAGGAGCTCCATAGCCGTTGCTTGGAGGAGCTCCATAGCCGTTGCTGGGTGGGCGTCTGTCTGCAAATGCTAGGCTGAAGAGAACTGAAAGACATACAAAGTAATTGTAAATTTCTGGTAATTATTGATGTTTCTTGTTGATGCCAAGTTGAAATTAAACTCAACCATTTTTATATATTTGACCAACTACAGTAAGAACTAAAATTGCCACCCAACAGATTTGCATTGACCTGTGGCATTGCCATATTCTCACCAGATAGTACGAGACCCCTCATGGTTGAGCTCTTTGGAGGAAAGATGATTAATGGGAGAGAGGAAAAGGAATGATTTGGTTTGTGTGGCGAATTCTTTTTATATGATCGATGATCTGGAGTTGTAGTTAGCTCCGCCCTTTAACATTTAATGGTATGCACGGGTGCAAGGGAATGCATCACGCGATTGACCCCATTTTTATGGCGTTCAGTATTAAGAAATGAAAAGTTTGTGGGAAGAAATTTTGAAAATATATTTTATTACTTTGATTATTTCAAAGTGAATTTATTGTGGTAACAATTAGTCGATTATTAGTAGAAATTGTTGCAAAAATTATAGTGCATTGCTGCCGACCGTATAATTTACTAAAATCGGTATTTACTCGTTAACTTTCAGTTATATGCAATATACACTTTTTTGTAGGTTTCACGAATAATCAAAATAGCTATAACTGTAGTGTTTATTATTATTATTATTATTATTATTATTATTATTATTATTATTATTATTATTATTATTATTATTATTATTATTTGCTAAGCTACAACC
Source organism: Palaemon carinicauda (assembly GCF_036898095.1). NCBI lineage: Eukaryota > Metazoa > Arthropoda > Malacostraca > Decapoda > Palaemonidae > Palaemon > Palaemon carinicauda. Next base: position 16,906,853 of record NC_090751.1, read on the forward strand.
CTATTTGGAAAAGTAGGAAGCTATGAACCCAAGGGCTCCAACAGAGAAAATAGCCTAGCGAAAAAAAGGAAGTAAGCTATAAAAGTTTAAGAATAATAACAACATTAAAATAGATTTTTCATATTTAAACTATAAAAACCTCCAAATAACAAGAGGAAGAGAAATAGGATAGAATAATGTGTTTGAGTGTACCCTCAAGCAAGAGAACTCCAACACACGACACTGAAAGTCCCCTTGAAGCTTAATTATTATATTTTTAGCTTTATTTTACATTTCTATTGTACAAAGTTGAAAAATATTTAACACATAATTATATAAATTCGGTTGTGTCAAAATTCCATTAATCACCTCTCTCTCTCTCTCTCTCTCTCTCTCTCTCTCTCTCTCTCTCTCTCTCTCTCTCTCTCTCTCTCTCTCTCTCTCTCTCTCTCTCTGAGTCTTGGAAAAGAAATTTGGGAATTATTTTATGTAAAATATTTCATTTGTAAGCAATGTTATATTATTAGAATAAGTATGAGAATGTTTTTTCTCCATAGTACAAGCTTTACTAATTTTGTGATCTAGTTTTGATATGAAGTGTGGCAGGGTGTACAAAGACTAGAGGAAGGTGGAATGGCAAAACCTATTTTTACGAAGGTGAATTGTGTTAATGTAAATTAGTAGACTGTTCTTTAATTTCTTTTTGAGTAATTGATACCGTAACTAATTTTTTTTCCAATTCTGAGGCCAAATATTGTAAGATTCAAGAATTTATATTTTTTTCACTTTGTTAGTTTAGATATTGATGAGGTCTATATTTTGTAATCTCTAATGCCTGGGAAATGCCATAGGTTAAGAGGACTAGCTTGGTTACTCTTCAAATTTTGTCCCATTTGCCTGGTAGATGCGAATGAATAGGTTCAAGTTATTAAGGAGCCGTATTATCCGAGGTGAAGGGTTGCGCTGTGGGCAACATTAAGCGAGGGACCTGAGAGAAACAAAATAGGTAAACGTGAAAGATGGAAATTTGATAGAGGGATGATGTCCCCTTACTTTGAAGTTGAACATGGTCCCATTATTATTATTATTATTATTATTATTATTATTATTATTATTATTAATAGTAGTACTAGTAGTAGTAATAGTAGTAGTAGTAGTAGTTGTTGTTGTTGTTGTTGTTGTTGTTGTTATAAACCTAATTGGAAAATCAGAATACTAGCCCAAGAGCTCCAACAGGGAAAAATTCGGGGGCATGGGCAACTGAGAAACGACTGTATATAGTATTTGAGCATGTTTTTCTTGTATGAGACCAAAATAACAGAAGTAACAGATGGGAACTGATTTCTTGTCTTGAGATTGGTATAGCCTCAGTAGAATGGAATTTGAGTTTTGGAAATATATGTAGCCCAGTAAAGATCAGGAACTCTGAAAAATCATAAAGGATATA
>NC_090751.1:16913278-16915778 GCF_036898095.1 Palaemon carinicauda
GTATTTTGACGACTGTTTAGTACCTCTTAACAGTGAGGCATTTGTTGACCGAATGCCCCATTTATAATAACCTAAGGAATAGATATTTGTTTGAGGCTCGAGGTGAGGGTGGCAGGTTCATCTTTGCCAAGATTCTTGGACATGATGTGTCCTACTATGCAAATGGCATTTTTAGATTTATTTCAGAATCAGGTCTTCTGAAAACTATCTAACTTGTATAATGAAATTCAACTTTTATGGTTTTAATTGAATATTCTTTAATTTCTTTGTATATATAAACTAAATGATATCGGCGTCAATGACCTTAGATGTCAGGATGCCTGAAAACCTTAAATCAATCAATCAATCTCACTATTTAAGATATTCTAAATATTTTTAGCTTAATTCTTACATTTGTGTGCTAATCTTGTACACGATCAGTACGGTAAATACTTGATATATTCATTCAAAGTTATTATGCGTCAAACTTCTTGTAATAATAATTTCCCAATTGCATGAAGACCATTTATTCGGATTACTTTAGTTGTTATTTTTTTCGATAAGAATATTTTTAATTTTTTTTTTTTTTAGAAATAAAAATAAACATTACTGTGATTTTTTTTATTGTGCATAAATATATTTACATAATGGAAATATAGATATACATTGAACGTTCATGAAAGTAAAGGTAAGATTCAGGTGCCAAAGTTATATAGTGTTTTTCTTAGTTGTTTAGAAAGGAGCTCCATAGGCGGAAGAAGGGTCTTGAGGAGCTCCATAGGTATCACTTGGGGCAGTAGGTGCTCCATAGCCATCGCTAGGGGCAGCAGGCGCTCCATAACCATTGCTAGGTGCAGCAGGTGGTCCGTAAATATCGTTTGGAGAAATTGCAGCTGCTCCATTACCGTTTGCCCCATAACCATTACCGTTGCCATTACCGTTCCTCTTGCCATTGCCGTTCTTCTTACCGTTTCGATTTCCATTAGAACCATAACCATTATTTCTTTTACCGTTGCCATTTTGGCCATTGCCATTGGAACCATATCCATTGTTGCCATTGCCATTACCATTACCATTACCATTGGAGCCATAACCGTTATTGCCATTTCCATTAGAACCATAGCCATTGCCTCCATTACCACTGTTGCCGTTAGATCCATAGCCATTGTTACCCCTCTTATTTGCATTAGAGCCATAGCCATTGTTGCCATTGCCGTTGCTCTTTCCATATCCATAAGGAACGACTCCAATGAGTTCGTTGACTGAGTAGAAGTCTTCAGCATCAGCGCAGTCGAAGTTGAACCACCAATCACAGACGAGGTACTGTTGGTTGAAGATGGTTCCGTTGGGGCAGAGGAAGGAGTCCTGCTGGCGGCGTCCATTGGGTCTGTCCTGGCAGATGTGGAAGACCTGGCAGCCAGCTTCAGGGGCGGTGTCGGCGTAATATCCAGGGACATTCTGGGCATTGCAGTCGAATCCAGTGTCAGGAACTGAAGAAAGGACAGGGTAATCGACTCCTGGAATACCACCTCCAGGGATGTTTTCAGCCAGCGCTGCCAGAGGGTCTACTCCATATAGATTTTTAGGAGGTCCATAAGCATTGCTTGGAGGATCTCCATAACCATTGCTTGGAGGTGGTCCGTAACCATTGCTTGGAGGCCTTCTGTCTGCTGACGTGATTGCCAGGAGAGCTGTAAAATTATGCATTAAATCATTTATAAAATATTTTTATCTTCTATTTGCTTCATCATTCCGTAAACTGCTTCCTATCTGTCATCTAGTTTATTGTATTTTTATCTCATTTTGGTACGTAATTATTTTTGATATATTTATAGAAGCTTCAATTAGCGTGATTTTTTATTTCAAGTGTAACTTTTCATTGTACAGGTATGCTTTAATTGATATTGGTAGTATTACTTAATATATAGGTGTTTATTGAACGGAATGAATGAATATTTCGTCCAATTCTGTCGATATGTCAGAGTACCACCATTCAAAGTTGCATTACTCACCACAAACAACAAAAGCCTTCATGATTGCTCAGCTGAAACTAGCCAGAAGGTATATTGAACGAAAGACGTTGGCGAATGATACCAAAAATGGAGTGAGACGCTTTTATATTCTGCAAGTGGCCCTGGGCAGGTTTGTGGTTCATACGATTGACCTTGAGTTTGACATAGGAAGGTTGTACATCACGAAACTGACCTGATTTCAGAAGCGTAACTTTTATGAAAATTTATGCAACAAAACGTGGAAGAGATACCATCTTCGTTATCTTTTGCTTAGCATTTTTTCTTATTATTATGTTACGGATTTTAAAAAAAAAAAGTATTTTGCTTGTTAAAATAGATTCTGAATTCAGTATTTTTATAAAACCGTTTCCTATTTTTTTTCTTAACACCTGTATTTCCTCAATATACCTCTCTGTTTGTGTCTTTTATTGTAAAAGTTAAGGAATAATTCTTTCGTGGTCTTCTATTGAAAATTTTAATATATTCATATACACAGACATATTTTTATA
>NC_090751.1:16923278-16930778 GCF_036898095.1 Palaemon carinicauda
GATTATTTCTGATGTATATTTTTATTGTTTTCTTGTTTTTCGATGATTACACGAAAAAAGAAAATACCCAGGAACATTCTTCCTCAGAGGCGAGCCTGAAGCTTTTTCTTTATATGAAGTTGCAGAATAGAGGATAATGAGGAAACGTTGATGCTAACTTGTAGGATTTGGAAAATGTAAGTCTTCATAATTGCCTTCGTCAAAATCAGGAATGTATTCACCCCTGTCGTCGTTATTTATTTGTTTGTGAGCAACCGTGCCCAAAAACTATTGTACAGATTTTGACCAAATTTGGTAGACATGTTGGGTATGACCCAAGGATGAACCTGTGATATTTTGGATAAAAGTACATCAAAGTACAAGCACGCAGCAGTAATTTCAAAATAATAGCAATGTTAAGTAAATGGCAAATATTTTTTTTTCTTAAACATTATTACGCAATAACTATTGAACCAATTTCAAGGAAACTTAGTGTACATGTTGGGTATGATCCAAATACACATATATATTTTCAAGAAAATACATTAAAGTAAAAGTACGTAAGAGTAAAGTAGACTGCTTGGCATGGCGAAGGCATTCTCTCTACCGAGTGCTCCTCTAGTTCCTATCGGTGTTAGCCTATATGTTTTCACACTTTGTCACTTAAGATTATTATGCTACATATATGACATTTCCTTAAGTGAATAAAGCCTTAAATTTATGCTTCTCAACTTTCAGCATTGGAAACTTTGGATATTATGACTTGGATATTATGACTTGGTTAAAAGTTCATAGCCGACAGGTAGTTTCATATATTGGCAGCTGTACGTAATAAGTAGTAGGTATCAGCTGGAAAACTATAAATAATGTAATTTATAAATACATGCTTCCTATCAAATAATTTATACTGAATGAAAAGAATCTTTTCTTTGATTTCTGATTATTTTGAAATGAACCGTATTTTTAAAACTATTTCTAATGCAGGAATTATTAAAAGGATCTTTTGATGTTGTGTATTTATTATACATTGGCAAAATGTTATAACAGCATTGTACTAGAAAATCGTATCCTGGAAGAAAGCGAAAACAAAGATTAACCTGTTGAAGAAGTAGCTTTATTCTGTTTAGAAAGGAGCTCCGTAACTGTTACTTGGAGCAGAAGGTGCTCCATAGCCATTGCTAGGGACAGCAGGTGGTCCATAAATATCGTTTTGTAAAACGCCAGCACCATTTCCATTTGCGCCATAACCATTGCCATTTCCATTTCTATTTTTCCTACCATTGCCATTCCTCTTGCTACTTAGGTTTCCATTGGAACCATATCCGTTGTTTCCGTTACCGTTTCCATTAGAGTTGTAGCCATTGTTACCATTGCTTTTTCCATATCCATAAGGAACGACTCCAATGAGTTCGTTGACAGAGTAGAAGTCTTCAGCGTCAGCGCAGTCGAAGTTGAACCACCAATCACAGACAAGGTACTGTTGGTTGAAGATGGTTCCGTTGGGGCAGAGGAAGGAGTCCTGCTGGCGGCGTCCATTTGGTCTGTCCTGGCAGATGTGGAAGACCTGGCAGCCAGCTTCAGCGTCAGTGTCGGCGTAATATCCAGGGACATTCTGGGCGTTGCAGTCGAATCCAGTATCGGGAACGAAGGCTAAGACAGGATAATCTTCACCTGGAATACCACCTCCAGGGATGTTTTCTGCTAAGGCAGCAAGTGGATCTACACCATATGAATATTTAGGAGGTCCGTAAGCATTACTTGGAGGAGGTCCATATCCATTGCTTGGAGCTGATGGTGGAGCTCCATACCCATTACTTGGAGCTGATGGTGGAGCTCCATATCCATTGCTTGGAGCTGATGGTGGGGCTCCATACCCATTGCTTGGAGCTGGTGGTGGAGCTCCATACCCATTGCTAGGGGGGCTTCTGTCTGCGGATGCATAGGCCAAAAGGGCTGAAGGAAAGAAAGGAATAAACTAGGATTAAAAGATCTTACATATCTTTACATTCATCTTATGTGAAAACTGTTAGTTTGTCTTGTTTTCGTTGTATTGTGTTTCCTCACATGTTTGTCTATTATTTACCAATTAGTGACGAAATGAGTGTTTTTTTTAAACAGCAAAATTTTTTAAATATATGAACTATTATTTAACTGGTAATTGTTTTATCATGAATCTTAAATTTTTTTATATTGTTTACATGGGAATGAGTAATTTTGTGAAGAACCATAGTGAGCCATAGTTTTAGCTTAACTTTCTTATACCTTTCTGTAGACGAATAAATTGCACGATATAATGTAGATTATAGGAAACATATCAAGGTAAGAATTAAAATTATAGAAATTTTATTTAGTTCATATTGTCTAGTGGAATTTAATAGTAAGTTCAAAACTGCTGGCATCCACCGTTTAAGATATTCTAAACTTCATGGTTAGAGCCATTTCTAGACAAACTATTCCAAAATTATTTTATCTTAGAAATGTACTGTAAGATCTTGAGGGTTCAGGTTCGAGTGCTTACCACAAAGAACAAGAAGCTTCATGGTTGATTTGAAAGAGAGATCAGGTCGAAGCGTCAGTAAGTGAAAGACGCAGTGGCTAAGTGATATCAGTGAGGGAGTTTCACGCCTTTATATTGTGGAAGTGACCCAGACAGGTTATACCTATGCTTAAGTGACCTTGCACGAGAAAGAAATCCCATAGGAAGATTGTGCATCACGAAACTGGTCTCATTTCAGAAATGCAATACTTACGAAATCTGAGGCATCAAAACCGTGAAAAAGATACGGTCATTTATGAATTCATCACTATCATTAATTCAATTTGGACATTAAAAATCAGTTGTTTTGGTTTTATGCAAACAGGACTTAACATGTCGAATTTGTTAGTAGGATATAGGGCTGTATGTATTTTTATTTTGATGATATTCTTTTAATTTTTATTATCGTGTTTCGATTTGACTTGGGGATGTAGACCATTTCCGAGCTCTTTAACTAAAGGAACAAGCTTTGCCATCTGCTGGAATTCAACACCAAATAAGATAGAGCAATTAACAATGTTTTTACTCTCTCTCTCTCTCTCTCTCTCTCTCTCTCCTCTCTCTCTCTCTCTCTCTCTCTCTCTCTCTCTCTCTCTCTGTATATAAATACACACACACACACACACATATATATATATATATATATATATATATATATATATGTGTGTGTGTGTATATATATATATATATATATATATATATATATATATATATATATATATATATATATATATATATATACATATATAGTATTGTATTATGTATATTATATACTAGTGTACCCGAATCGTCAAAAATGACTTCTAAGTATTTAGATAGATATGCACGCACACGCGCGCGCTTACAGATTCAACTACATCCCTTTTAAAGTGTTATCATGTCATCGCTACCCCTAGAAAATTACTTGCCGACTTCAGAGTTATTAACCACTGCCCTCCAAATTATTATATACTGTATATATGATCAGCGCCCAAGCCCCCTTTCCACTCAAGGTATGACCAGCGAGGGTCAGGCAAAAGCTGCTAATGGTTCAGCAGTTAGGCATATGTAGGCTCCCCCAAATACCCATACTTAGCTCACAAGGATGGGGAGGTTGCAGATACTACAAGAAACTATCAAGCTTGAGCGGATCTAGAATCTCACTTCAGCAAAACGCAAGACACGGACGCTTCCGATAGGCTCTCTCTCTCTCTCTCTCTCTCTCTCTCTCTCTCTCTCTCTCTCTCTCTCTCTCTCTCTCTCTCTCTCTCTCTCTCTCTCTCTCTCTCTCTCTTTATATATATATATATATATATATATATATATATATATATATATATATATATATACTGTACAGTATATAATATGTATATACATACATACATACATACATACATGCATACAAATATATCATTACAGTTTTATATCTTAGTGGTGTCCAAAAATCGAGGACAGCGCATCTCCGGTATAAGACATACTGAGCTGCAGCTGGAAAACTACATTTAAATTTCTTCATTTATTAATAGGTGAACACGTATTTCAAATCGCTTTTTTTTTTTTTTACGGGACTCATCATCAGAACTACATTGGTTGGCTGATGGAATTACACTTAATGTAAAGGCTATGGTGGTGAAAATTTTAAGATACAAAATATTTGGATACTCTGAAATTTACTAACAACTGGTAAATAAAGATGCCTAGTTTTCCTTGCGTGGCATCTTTATATTCCTTTGATGCAGTGGCATTGCTTTTGTCCTGTCCGCTTAATACTCTTTCCACCCAGCTTTGCAAATTCATCCTGCTTTTATTTGAACTCCTCATTTATAAATGATGCTATATAGAAGGATTTCAAGATTCTTTGAAATGAAAAATATCAGTTGATGTTAATTCTCTTTTTCATTCCAGAGAATCGTTAGTTTTCATTTATCCGTTTTTGTTCCTTAATTTCGGAATATCCAAATATTTTTATAACTTAAAATATTCACCATCATACCCTTTATATTAAAGTTTATTGCTATCTATCAAACAATGTAGTCCTCTATGAAGAGTCGTGTAGGAAAAAAAAAAGAAAAAAAAGAGTATTGCATTGTCATGTCATACAAGTTCTGCCATTGAAGTCAAGGAAAGAGTTTGTTTACGGTGGCAACAATTCTACCCATGTAACATGACGAGCATCGTGTGTTGCTATTATTAACGACATGACATCCCAAGTTGCCAAAGTTATATATATAAAAAAAAATAAAAAAAATGGTCTGTCTCAAAGTCTTTATTTATTTTCTTACTTTTTGGTCAAATATCGTATTGTTTTGCCGACAAAAAACAATAACTTCCGAGAACTATACTGGATACATTTTTTCCTAACATTACATTTTCTTTAAGAATTGGCATTCACGTGGCTTGCTTGCGAATTATTTACCCATACATTCGAACAGATCGTCCTTCCAGTATCGCTTCAGGTGAGGTTTCTCCCTCGTTTTGCTTACCATTTAGAAACCCTTTACATATTTTTTTTCTTTTTGCAAAATAGACGAACACAATCTTTTCGGAAAAGGAACCTAATCAAGAGGTTGGTTCACAGAGGTTCTGGAATGGATGGTAGACATTTCAAGAAGCCTGCCATTGAGAATAGATCTTCTCAAACAATCTCACTTGGCGAGAAACCATCTAAACCTCCAAGCTCTACGTCTGACTGCCTTCAGTCTATTGAAAAACTCCTGAGATCTAGAGGGTTTTCGAAGGAGGCAGCTCAGGCTATCGCTAGAACAAGGAGGACTTTTACCATCAAGGTTTTCTAGTCCAAGTGGGAGGTTTTATAGAGTGGTGTAGAGCTAAATCAGTTTCTTCATCCAGTACCTCTGTAACACAAATTGCCGATTTCTTCTTAGACCTTAGAAGAGAGCATATTTTTTCCTCCTCGACCATCAAAGGGTACAGGAGTATGCTGGCAGCTGTCTTCAGACACAGGAATTTAGATCTCTCAAATGATAAAGACCTTCAAGATCTTCTCAGATCTTTTGAGACTTCTAAGAAGCGTCAACAAGATTCTCCAGCCTGGAATGTAGATGTTGTTTTAAAATTCCTCATGAGTGACAGTGTCCAGCCTTTACACTCTGCTTCTTTTAAAGATATGACTTTGAAGACTCTTTTCTTAGTAAGTCTGGCAACAGCTAACAGAGTCCGTGAAGTTCACGATTCTAGCAAGAATATTGGCTTCAGAAACGGAAATGCCACATGCTCCTTGCAGCTTGGATGCCTGGCCAAAAACGAACGTCCTTCTCATATATGGCCTAGATCTTTCGAGATTACTATTCTCTCTGATATGGTGGGGGAAGAGTTGAAGAAAGTTCTGTGTCCTGTTAGAGCACTGAGGTTTTATCTGGACAGGACTAAAGATTTAAGAGGAAATTCAGAGGCTCTTTGGTGTGCAATCAAGAAGCTTGCACTACCTCTGTCTAAAAATGCCCTATCATTTTTATAAGACTTTTAATTAGAGAGGCTCTCTCACACTGTGGTGAGGCAGACCTTAAGCTGCCTAAAGTAAAGACTCATGAAGTTAGAGCTGTGGCAACTTCTGTAGCTTTTAAACAAAACCGTTCTCTGCAAAGCATCACGGATACAACCTTTTGGAAGAGTAAACCTGTATTCACCTCGCATTACTTATAACGTGTCCAGACTCTTTATGAGGACTGCTACACTTTGGGACCATTCGTAGCAACGAGTGCAGTGGTAGGTGAAGGATCTACCTATACGTTTCCCCTAATCCCTAGTACCCTTATTCTTCTTTTCTTGTAACGTTTATATATTTTTATGATTGTATGTGAAGTTTGGTCGACAATCTTCCACAATCTTTGATTTAGTCAGGTGGTCAGGTTGTTCCCTGAGAGCGCCTGGAACAAGGTTATCAGTTGAGGTCCTGTCAACATAGAGGTTATTACCCGTTTGACAGCTCCTAGAGTTCTTTAGCCCCCTGAGTGGACCGCTGGATCTCATAGGGATAGCAGACATAATGAGGCAGAGAATCATTGAAGTTAGCTTCCTTAACAGGTACGAACCCTTAAGCTTGTTTTTATTTAACACTTAGGTGATATTCCAACAATGTTGCTGTCTCTGACCCTCCACCAAGGGTGTCAATCAGCCATTGTTATATAATCAGCGGGTAAGCTTAATGTTTAAAAATTATATTTTCATAATGAAATAAAATTTTGAACATATCCGCTGGTTATATTACTTATAATCCCACCTTCCTCCCCTCTATAGACCTATGGGCATGGAAAATCTGGTGCTGGATGGAATGGTTCTGCCTAGCTCCGGTGGTGGCGCTAGTGTACACCTGGCAACTATATCTGCGATTGCCACGAGTTTTTGAATTTCTGCCGGACTTCAGGGACTAAAGTCATTGTTATGTAACCAGCGGGTAAGTATGTTCAAAAATTTATTTTATGAAAATATTTTTTTTTCATCAATTGCTAGTTATTTTAAAATTAACCGTGTTTTTAAAACTATTTATGATATATGGATTATTAAAGTATATTTTGATATTGTGTATTTATTATACATAGACATAATATTATAACAGTATTTTAATAGCAATTAATGTTCTGGACAACTACGAAAACAAGGATTAACTTGCCAAAGGAGCAATTTTGTTTGCTTGTTTAGAAAGGAGCTCCGTAACTGTTACTTGGAGCTGAAGGGGCTCCATAGCCATTGCTAGGGACAGCTGGTGGGCCATAGATATCGTTTGGGGAAACAGCACCATTACCGTTTGCGCCATAACCATTGCCATTTCCATTTCTATTTTTCTTACCATTGCCATTCCTCTTGCTACTTCGGTTTCCATTGGAACCATATCCGTTGTTTCCATTACTGTTTCCATTAGAATTGTAGCCATTGTTACCATTGCTTTTTCCATATCCATAAGGAACAACTCCAATGAGTTCGTTGACAGAGTAGAAGTCTTCAGCATCAGCGCAGTCGAAGTTGAACCACCAATCACAGACGAGGTA
>NC_090751.1:16935778-16950778 GCF_036898095.1 Palaemon carinicauda
AACACCCGGACACCCATAAACTTATATGAGTGACTGTACAAGCTTAATTCTTACCACTTTAGTGTTGTGTGCTTTTTGTTACATTGATTTAAGTTTTGTATGCTTGTTCAGTGCATTCCCATAATATTTTTAATGTGAGGGCATGTATTATAAACATACACACACACATAGATGTGTTTGGAAATATGTGCGTTAAAGTTTATATCTGTGAGGTTTTCACTCAATTCACCTGTCGAACTAGTATTGTGGCAGTGAGTGCTGCCTGTTATCTTTACGGCTCCTTTTAGGAGTTTATATATATATATATATATATATATATATATATATATATATATATATATATGTATGTATATATATAAATATATATATATATATATATATATATATATATATATATATATATATATATATATATATATATATATATATATATATGTATATATATATTTATATATGAGAGAGTGATGAAAGCTATCCATTATGATTCTTTAATTCGTTTTGATTAGGGTACAAGGCAAGTCTTCTCAAGGTCTGATTCCCGAGCCCTTTGAGAGTGGATCACTTTTTTGTTTGCTTACTTGAGCAAAATCTGCTTTTTAAAATTAATTGGGATAATTTTAGTGTGTCTAATAGTTTAAATGATTAATGTGATTGAGGATTACTGAGTTCTCTTGTTCTTACCATACTTGGTGCTTAAGCTGAATCTTCTCTGTGAAAATCTAAGGTCCTGTGTAAATCCGGGAAAAGGATTCAACACAATTGAGATATTTGATTTTATATACTCCAATGATTTTGGAATCTTGATTATTTTAGGGTCGCGTAGAATAAAAGGATTAGCAAGTCCAAGTGATTGGGTCAACCTTTTAATTTTGTCCAGGTATGGATTTCAGTTTTTTTTTACCTTTTTTAAAGACTAAACTTGCAATGAACTGTGTAAAAATTGGTTAGCTCAAAGTGTGTGTCTGTGTGCGCCTGTGTGTTTTATGTTTTCAGGCTATTTTGAAGATATCGCTGTTATCGGATCAATTCAAGTTATTTTTCAAATGATTATGAAAAGCATATTGAAGACTATGCTATTCAATCTCATATGTCATTGGGGCAACCTTAATAATTTTCTTTCCTCTGAATTGAATGCTTTAGTACCAATTAGCAAATTCAAATTAGGTGTGTGTATGTATGTACGTATGTATGTATGTATGTATAATCTCCAAAATCTGTGCTATATCGTTCTTTCATATTTATTCCACTGACTGCAGTTTTAGACATTGACTAAGGGCCTTCATTAGAGCTGCATTGAACAATAAAAATACACTTCAATATAATGGGTAGCACAATAGAAATTTGAATACAAAATCAGAATATTTTTAGGAAATTTGGATATTTAAAAATTTACCTAGAAATTATTTGATAAATAACTATTGGAAGACGAAACCAATCTTTTACGCAAGTTCTAGAAGACAAGATCTGCCCTATTTACTCCAGACAAAGAAGTCACTCTTTCAAACATTTATGCTTACTTATACGTGGTTACAAGTTAAGCATTGCACCTGAATCGAAAAGTATTAAGAAATATATAACAAAATAGGAATAAATCACACAGTAAAATAAAAGAAATTAATTGGTAAATGATGTAATTAGACTTAACGTAAATCTTCAAAACAAAGTTTATAGAAATGATATACATCTTATGGGAAGTCAGCCGGTTTCTCCATCTTCGTAGCGTTTAAATCCAGAATGTGAAATTCAGTCCTCAACATTCTTTTCTTCATTTAATTTGCCATATATCAAATGACAGTGTAATTACATATTGATCATAGACCATTGGCATACTTGCCTATTGGAATTGGCAGCCTTTCCTCCATAGAACTGTTAAAGGGCTTGTCATGATTAAGTAGTTGATTTTTAGCCATTTTTTTTTTCTATTGCAAACATTTGAATAGGTAATAAGCAGCAGAAGGTTTTGTATTACAGATAGTTTTACCCTAGAAACTATGTAAACATGGAATTTGTCATTGCTTTTCATATGGATGTTTTTCAATGTATTAGTGTCATCATATGCAATAGGTTTCCTTAGAATTGATTGAAAAAAGAAAACATATAGCTGTTTTTATTATACATAAATATAATAATCCTAAAATTACCGTAACAATATATATTCAACAGAATGTATGACAATCAATAGTTAAAAAAAAAAAAACATATATTTAGAAAGGAGCTCCATAGGAATTAGAAGGAGCTTGGGGAGCTCCATATCCGTTGTTTGGAGTAGCAGGTTGTCCGTAAATATCAAGAGAAACTGCAGCACCGTTGCCATTTGAACCATAGCCATTGCCATTTCCAATACCGGTTTTCTTACCATTTTTGCTTCTGGTGGATCCGTATTCATTATTTCTTTTACTATTGCCATTTTTTCTCTTTCTATTTCCATTGGACCGATATCCGTTGTTGCTATTACTATTTCCATTAGAGCCATAGCCATTATTGCCATTACCATTTCCACTGGAGCCATAGCCATTGGCATTGCCTTTTCCATAACCATAAGGCTGAACTCCGATGAGTTCGTTGACTGAGTAGAAGTCTTCAGCATCAGCGCAATCGAAGTTGAACCACCAATCACAGACGAGGTACTGTTGGTTAAAAATGGTTCCGTTGGGGCAGAGGAAGGAGTCCTGCTGACGGCGTCCATTGGGTCTGTCCTGGCAGATGTGGAAGACCTGGCAGCCAGCTTCAGCGTCAGTGTCGGCGTAATATCCAGGGACATTTTGGGCGTTGCAGTCGAATCCAGTGTCAGGTACAAAGGCTAAGACTGGATAATCTACACCTGGAACACCGCCTCCAGGGATGTTTTCTGCCAAGGCTGCAAGTGGATCTACTCCATAGCCGTTTCTTGGAGGTCCATAAGCATTGCTTGGTGGAGGTCCATAACCATTATTGGGAGCTGATGGTGGGGCTCCATATCCATTGCTTGGAGCTGATGGTGGGGCTCCATACCCATTGCTTGGAGCTGATGGTGGGGCTCCGTACCCATTGCTTGGAGCTGATGGTGGGGCTCCGTACCCATTGCTTGGAGCTGATGGTGGGGGTCCGTAATCGTTGCTTGGAGCTGATGGTGGGGTTCCGTACCCATTGCTTGGAGCTGATGGTGGGGCTCCGTACCCATTGCTTGGAGCTGATGGTGGGGGTCCGTAATCGTTGCTTGGAGCTGATGGTGGGGTTCCGTACCCATTGCTTGGAGCTGATGGTGGGGCTCCGTACCCATTGCTTGGAGCTGATGGTGGGGGTCCGTAATCGTTGCTTGGAGCTGATGATGGGGCTCCGTACCCATTGCTTGGAGCTGGTGGTGGGGGACCGTAATCGTTGCTTGGACCTGATGGTGGGGTTCCGTACCCATTGCTCGGAACTGATGGTGGGGCTCCGTACCCATTGCTTGGAGCTGATGGTGGGGCTCCGTAATCGTTGCTTGGAGCTGATGGTGGGGCTCCGTACCCATTGCTTGGAGCTGATGGTGGGGCTCCGTACCCATTGCTCGGAACTGATGGTGGGGGTCCGTAATCGTTGCTTGGAGCTGATGGTGGGGCTCCGTACCCATTGCTTGTAGCTGATGGTGGGGCTCCGTACCCATTACTTGGAGGTGATGGTGGAACTCCGTACCCATTGCTCAGAGGTCTTCTGTCCGCGCACGTGACGGCCAAGATAGCTATAAAGCAATAGTTTCCATTGTTACTAGACAAGAATTTATATGTATCGTAAGCATTTAGCTATTATCTAATGGTAATTGTATGCTGTATGTTTGGCGTTTTATCATGTCTTGTAATTGTTATTTTTTTATATATAAATCTGTCTTAGCTAAAACTAAATTATTATTATTTTTTTAAAAATCTATCTAGGCTAAAAATAGAAATAATATTTTTGTTGTGTCAATTTTTTATTGAATATTGTTAACACGATCAGATTTATAGATACGACAATAAAAAATTATATAGCAATTGCTTTCAAGTGTTTGAAAACTCACCGCAAAGGACAAGAAACTTCATTATAACTTAAGAGAGATAGACAAGAAATCTGTATGCTTCGGATGAAGGAATTCACAATTGATTGACATCTCGTGAAATGCGAGACTCCCTTATATACGGTAGTATGCCAGAGCCGGTTTCGGCTCCGCTTTTGTGGCCTTGCATAAGGCCATCACGAATATTATCACATTTCCTAAGCGATATAATACTGAGCATACTTTTTGTTTCAACTCTTGAAATATTTGCAGTTTTAAGTGAGCATGAACTCTGACTGGATATTGATGTTAATTACTGATGATATTTTCAATAGTATTGAAAAAGAATCTGAAAGAAGGATGTATCAATCAGGAATTTAGCCTATTCAGAGATATAATTTCAAATCAAAAGTTTAATCTCTCTCTCTCTCTCTCTCTCTCTCTCTCTCTCTCTCTCTCTCTCTCTCTCTCTCTCTCTCTGTAATCATTCATGACCTACGGTTACGCGATGAGAAACCACGAAGATGCTCCAGTTTTTTTTTTTGTAATTTTGTGAAGATTTAATATTACTTCTAGTCGTTTCTTATAAATGTCTAATACCAATGGAAAATAATGATTTTCCTTTTTGTTTCTCCCCCATTATCGTTTCACGAGGTTATTGCAGTGCAGGCATAATTATATTTTCAATTGTTTTGAAAAGGAATCCGAAAGAAGGATGTATCAATCAGGAATTTAGCCTATTCAGAGATATAATTTCAAATCAAAATTTTAATTCTCTCTCTCTCTCTCTCTCTCTCTCTCTCTCTCTCTCTCTCTCTCTCTCTCTCTCTCTCTCTCTCTCTCTCTCTCTCTCTCTCTCTCATTGTAATCAATCATGACCTACGGTTACGCGATGAGAAACCACGAACATGCTCCAGTTTTTTTGTAATTTTGTGAAGATTTAATATTACTTCTAGTCGTTTCTTATAGATGTGTAATACCAATGGAAAATAATGATTTTCCTTTTTGTTTCTCCCCCATTATCGTTTCACAAGGTTATTGCAGTGCAGCCATAATTACATAATGTAAAAGAGTGAATTTCTTCAAGTATTTATTTCAATTTTGTGAAGGGTATTAATATTTCTAGTATTATTTCCGTTGTAGTTTCCCTCTCAAATTTTATGGAATATAGTGATTATTAGTTGGCTGATGATAAAACATCAACGTATTTTTGTCACGGTAAATATGTCATTCATTATTTGGTATGTATGAAAGGAGCGTTGTATCGGTTAGCAAGTATACATTAACTTCTGCGTGCTTTGTTGAAGTAAAGATATGTGTGGGAGTGTGTATGTCAAATTTTGGGTCGTAGTATTTATTTATTTTTTTTTTTTTTTTAAGATATAATTTTTGTCGAAACACGTTGAAATTCTGGTCAGATCTGAGAGAATCCACTGAAGCATGATTGGACCATCCTTTTGCCTAAACGGTGTGATGGTGAGCGTCTTGCCCGAGTGACTTTGACGCGAATGAACAGCAGAAGTTCTTGTGGTCAAGATGAGAGTCGTTCGGCTTTCAGCCTAATTAAGTAATTTCTGAAATATAAGGAGATTGAACTTTTCTATGGCCATCCTTTATCCTGTCTCTCTCCTTCAAGTGATAAGTCGTAGAGTTGAAATAAAAGTATGATATACTGTACATATACACACACGCATATATATATATATATATATATATATATATATATATATATATATATATATATATATATATATATATATATATAATGTATATATATGTATATGTGTGTATATATATATATATATATATATATATATATATATATATATATATATATATATATATATAATGTATATATATATATATATATATATATATATATATATATATATATATATATATATATATATATATATATATATATATACATATATATATATATATATATATATATATATATATATATATATATATATATATATATATATATATATATATAATCATCATCATCATCATCATCTCCTACGCCAATTGATGCCAGTCGTCTCTATCTTGAGCTTTTAACTCAATATTTCTCCACTCATCATCTCCAACTTCACGTTCCATATTTCACAGCCATGTAGGCCTGGGTCTTCCAACATTTCTGGTGCCCAGTTAAACGTTTGGTGAACTAATCTCTTTTGGGGAGTGCGAATAGCATGCCCATACCCTCTCCATCTACCCCCTCACCCTGATCTCATCCACATATGGCACTCGAGTAATCTCTTATATAGTTTCATTTCTAATCCTTTCCTGCCATTTAACAACCAATATTCTTCTTAGGGCTTTGTTCTCAAATCTACTGAATTTGGTGGAGATTGTTTCATTGTCACACCATGACTCATGTCCTTAAAGTAAAACAGATCTCACTAAACTGATATATAGCCTAATTTTTATGTTTAAATCCAGGCGATTTTATTTCCAAATTATTTTACATAACCTAGCCATTATCAGTTAGTAATTTTAGTCTATGCATAGACAGTAGATGATTTTAATATATAGGTGTTTGGCAAAAAATCGAAGTCTATTTACTTTCTTATCTGTGATCTCCCACAGTCATGCATAAATTGAATGTTATGCTGTGAAAAAATTATGTATTTCTGCCCACATTTGCATTCAGATATTTGCAGACCATGCCATCGATCCTGTAGTGCTAGAATTGCACTTAATCCTAATAGTCTTGACTTTTCTTTCGTAAGACTCGCCATTACACAGATTTTTTTTTTCCTCCCAGATTTGACATAATATTCGTAATCAAATTTGAAACAATGAAAATATCCTTTTTTATGTTGAGCAGGATTCATATTCATATTTCATTTTGTTGTTTAATTTGCTTTGTTTTAACCTAATTTGTTTTTGCTATTGGTATATCATAGAATATTCCTTACCCCATGGTGTCTTTTCCATATCTGACTGCGTTCTCAAATGGAATCCTTTCAATATTCAACATACTTTTTCCTTACACCTAGAGCTGCATCTTGGCTTGTAATCATATTCATGTATACATTCCGTATCGGAGGTCTCTGATTTTTTACACTCTGCTTTTCTAATTCGGTTCACAACTTATCTATCTATCTAATTGTGTGTGTGTATATATATATATATATATATATATATATATATATATATATATATATATATATATATATATATATATATATACACACACACACACACACACACATATATATATATATATATATATATATATATATAAAATGTGTGTTTTTTGTGTGTTCATTTATTGGTTATGATTACAAGCCAAGCGGCAATCATAGTTTTAAGAACGAAATCGTAAAAAAATTAGCGACTCCGTTGGTGCCTGCATCTTAATACTAAAAGAAGCTGAGTAATAGGAAGATAAAAGAGTAAGAAGTAACATAAAAACGAATAAAGTTCTACAATCACATAGTATTGATAGGTAACCGGTAAATTATGTAACGAGAGTTATGTAAATCTGCTTTACGAAGTTCCTGGAAACGAAAACTTTCATTATATTCTGTTGATACCATACGTCATCTGGGAAGTCGAAGTCCTCCACATTCTTTTTATCATTTAACTTCTTGTATTGGGCTGCTTTGCCTCCATAAAACTGAAAGGGCTTGTTATATTTTGTGAGTTATTTTTAACCATCTTTTATATATTTTTCTAAGAACTCTTTGAAGGTCTATTAAGTAGCTGGAGGTTTTTGATGAGACATATCTTCTAACTCTGGTTTTTGAGACTAAAGATATATAAACATGATACTCTTCATAGATTTTCACATGGATGTTTTTAAATGCATTATTGACTTTCACAAAAATGATGGTGTTCATAACAACAGGTTTCTAAAGTATTGATTAAAAGAATTTTGCTGTTCTACATATATTGTACATAGAGTTATTCGATAATTACCATAATAGAATGTGGGGGCTCCATACCCATTACTCGGAGGTCTTCTGTCCGCCCATGTGACGGCCAGTATAACTATAAAGAAATAGATTCGATGGTTACGAAAATATATTTCCATATTTATTCAAAGCAGTAAGCTATAATTAAATGCTAATTGCATGGTGCGTGTTTGGTATATTATCAAGTATTGTATTTTTTTCTTTACAAATCTGTTTTTGCTAAAACTTTTTTTCACTAGGTAAACAGGTTATTTTTGTTGTGTCAAAATATCGTCATTTGTATAGTTAACACTATCAAATATTTAGATACGGCAGGAAACAAGATTTTAGCATGTACTTTTGAATTTTTTATATAAATTTTATAGGAAACTTTTTCGTAAGGATATACATTTCTGTTGAAAAATAATATTTTAAGAAATCAAGAACTCCCCAGAAAAAAACAAGAACCTTCATTTTAACGTTGCAGAAGTAGACAAGAATCTGTATACTTTGGATAAGAGAATTAGCAATTGATAAACATCTTATATTTTGAGATCAGTTTTATATATGGTAGTAATCTAGAGCAGATTTCATCTCCCCCTGTGTGGCCTTGCACAAGGCCTCCGCGAAATTGATATCGATTACTAAGTGGCATGTAGCCTATATGGAAAGTGATGTACTAAATCGTGGAAAAGATGTTATCATTGGTGAAATGCTCAACATATTTTTTGTTTCAATTCTGGATATTGGGTAACTCGTAGGGTTTTCGATGATTTTGAAAAGGGATCTGAAAGAAGGTTAATTTAGCCTGGCCTTACCATGGAAAATTTTACACAATTTCAAATTGGAATTTTAATGCCTCTCTCTCTCTCTCTCTCTCTCTCTCTCTCTCTCTCTCTCTCTCTCTCTCTCTCTTCTCTCTCTCTCTCTCTCTATTATTGAAATCTTTCGTGACTTCCGGGTACACGATAAGAAATTACGAAAGTGCTCCAGTTTTTTGGTATTTTTTTTTTTTTTTTTAGATTAAGTTATACTATTAGTTGTACCTTAGAATTATTTAATATAGATTAAAAATTACTTATTTTCTTTTTAGATTCTTTCAAATTTTCGTTTCACTTGGTAAATGCATTCAAAGGCATAATTACAAAAGATAAAAGTGTAAATTTTTCAAGGTATTCCTTTGAGTTATATTAAGGTTATTAATATTTCTAGTACCACTTCTTATCGTAATTCCTCTCTTGAGGAATGATGTAATAATAAGTTGGTTTATATAAACCAATCTTCCGCAGTCTTATGTCATGGTATCGTTTATTATTCGGTATAGGAGAGTTCTCTATATGAGAGGGAATTGTGATATTTCACAAGATTTTATTCCCTGCCGGGTGTTAAGTCAGAATATGTGTATGTAAAGTTATGGATCTTTGTAGTTCTATTTCTGTTGTAGTTGTCCATATAGTAGATACACGTTGAAACCCTGTTCAGATTTTGTATAATTCAATGAAACATATGTTTAACACACTTGTAAGCTAAGGGTGTGACGGTGGGTGTCTTCGCTGAGTATTTCAGTGCTCAGGTTGAGAATTTATGGAAATTTATGGAAATACGATGCAAAGGCGTACTACCATTTGAGTTTCATGCCACTCTTTAATTACTTTCTAATTATCATTTGTCGTCTATGTGTTTTCCGAAGGTTTTTTTTTTTTTTTTTTTTTTTTTTTTTTTTTTTTTCTCTCTCCTGACTCTACATCAGGAATACAATGGTTGATCGATACACTTTAATATAGAGGTTATGATGGTGAAATTTTTAAGACAAAAATATTTGGATATTCTGAAAGTACGTGTCAACGCTAAATAATTTTGATGGGGAACCTTAAATGCCGTTTTCCTGTTAACCTCAAAACTATCTGGAACTTAGATTTCCCAAAGAGATTCTGTCTTCTATGTTAGGACGCCAGTAACATATTTATTCACTATAAACGTAAAGTACCATACTCAATTACTATATATATATATATATATATATATATATATATATATATATATATATATATATATATATATATATATATATATATATATATATAATTTCAAATAAGCCATATATATCAATACATTAAAGTCTGGATTCTCTTAACGACCTTGTGATCAGAGCCCCAGGCGGAACCACCCAAAGACTAAAATATCGGACCGGCGGGGATTTGAACCCTCGTTCAGGAAATCTGTATGCCAGTGACCATACCACTCAGCCACGAAGAAAGATAAAAGTCGATGACAATTCTTCTGTACATATACCTGTCAAATTCAGGTTTTCTGTACTTAGAATTGAAAACAACCCATCTTCACCATCGTAGCTAATTGGTAGGTTTGGGACTTGGCATTCGATTAATGATAAATTTTTTTGCACATTTAAACGTGTTTCTTTCATATTTTAAATAAGCCATATATATTAATACATTAAAGTCTGAATTCTCTTAACGACCTCGGGATCATAGCCCAGGCGGAACCGCCCAAAGACTATAATATCGGACCGGCGGGGATTTGAACCCTCGTCCAGGATATCTGTATGCCAGTGACCATACCACTCAGCCACGAAGAAAGAAATGGCTTGTTTGAATAATGACACATACATTTTTTTTTTACATAAATAAGAGTATCCTGATCAGATATCTTACCAATTATTATAAAAAAAAGTGAAATTGGTTCTATTTTTGGGACAAGTTCAAAACTGTGGATAGAAAGCCTCGTTCTGCAAGATTGGATATTACAGTAACAATTCTTTCTGTGACATGCTGTTAAGAAAGCCATAACAGCATATTAATTATAAAGTTTATGTGGAGGAAAACTACATTTGTCAATTTCTAATATTAAAGATGAGTATTTAGTACATCCTCATAGGATTTTGAGAAAGGAAAAGAGAACTTGGCCATAATAGGTAGATTTCATTAATTTCGGAGGAAACTTCTGGGCAAAATGCTATAAATATCTGCAGATTTACTATAGATCTGTATAACCTGGCAACATTGTTAGAGACTACAGTGCAAAACGACAGCATATGTAAGAAAGGCCATTGAAAGTTTCAAAAATGTTATACACCTTGGGTGGATTTAGGCTTCTGCCTGCCTTTCCTATTGATATATCCAGCTCTGATTATTTATAGTTTATACATTGAAGTTAGAGTCTGATTATGACAGGCTTTCTTTATTGCTATTCACTTCAAATCGTAGGATATTGTATTATTTAATCCATTACTTAGCAATATTCTTGAAAAAAACACAAGAAGACTTCAAAATTTTTAGTATAAAGATATCTAATCGATTTGAGAGTAGCCTGTGAAAGGAATATCACGGTTTGTTGCAGGTGTCAATTTTTGGGGGGAATAGAAAGGCTTATACACTTTTTTATGAATGACAGATAGGATAAGTATGTATGAAGTTGATCATCGTATTTATTTGATAAAATATACACAATTCTGTACATAAAAGAACTTACGAATACAATAAGGTAAAAGGAGATAGTTAATGGCCTGTTATATGAAATTTCGTCGTTTAGCTAAATCTGTGTATTACTTTTATTCAGAATGGTGCTCCATAGCCATTGCTAGGCTTTGGTGGCGCTCCATAGCCATTGCTAGGCTTGGCTGGAGCTGCGTAGCCATTACTAGGCTTGGGTGGAGCTCCATAGCCATTGCTAGGCTTGGCTGGAGCTCCGTAGCCATTGCTAGGCTTGGGAGGAGCTCCGTAGCCATTGCTAGGCTTGGCTGGAGCTCCGTAGCCATTGCTAGGCTTGGCTGGAGCTCCATAGCCATTGCTAGGCTTGGCTGGTGCTCCATATCCATTGCTAGGCTTAGCAGGAGCTCCATAGCCATTGCTAGGCTTTGCAGGAGCTCCATAGCCATTGCTTTGCTTGGGAGGAGCTCCATAGCCATTGCTGGGCTTAGCTGGAGCTCCATAGCCATTGTTAGGCTTGGCAGGAGCTCCGTAGCCATTGCTAGGCTTGGCAGGAGCTCCGTAGCCATTGCCATTGCTCTTTCCATAACCATAAGGTACAACTCCAATAAGTTCGTTGACAGAGTAGAAGTCTTCAGCATCAGCGCAATCGAAGTTGAACCACCAATCACAGACGAGGTACTGTTGGTTGAAGATGGTTCCGTTGGGGCAGAGGAAGGAGTCCTGCTGGCGGCGTCCATTGGTCTGTCCTGGCAGATGTGGAAGACCTGGCAGCCAGCCACTTGATCTGTGTCGGCATAATATCCAGGGACATTCTGGGCGTTGCAGTCGAATCGAGTGTCAGGAACAAAGGCTAAGACGGGATAATCTACACCTGGAACACCGCCTCCAGGGATGTTTTCTGCCAAGGCTGCAAGTGGATCTACTCCATAGCCGTTTCTTGGAGGTCCGTAAGCATTGCTTGGTGGAGGTCCATAACCATTACTGGGAGCTGATGGTGGGGGTCCGTAGCCATTGCTTGGAGCTGATGGTGGAGCACCGTAGCCATTGCTTGGAGCTGATGGTGGGGCTCCATATCCATTGCTTGGAGGTCTGTCCGCCCATGTGACGGCCAACATAACTAGAAAGCAATAAATTTAATCTTTATATATTGTATGGCGTGAGCAATTATCTGTTATCTGATGTTAATTGTATGTTGTATATTTTGCGTTTTAATATTTCCTGTAACATATTTCAGTTTCATATAATTCTTTTCGTTGATATTGTTAACACGATCAGATATTTAGATTCGACAGTAAACAAGATTTTTGCACTTTCTTTCAAGGGTTTAAAAACTCACCACAAAGAATAAGAACCTTCATTTTAACGTTACAAAAGTAGACTAGAATCCGTATGCTTTGTATGAAAGAAACAGCTATTGAATGACATCACACAGATTTTGAGAATCCTATATATACGGTAGTGATCCAGTAGAGGTTTCGGCTCCGCCTTTGTGGCCTTGCATGAGGCCATCACGAATGTGATCTCAATTTTTAAGCTCGAAATTTTAATGCGCCCTCTCTCTCTCTCTCTCTCTCTCTCTCTCTCTCTCTCTCTCTCTCTCTCTCTCTCTCTCTCTCTCTCTCTCTCAAAGTAATCTTGCATGGCTTTTGGCTACAAGATAATAAACCACGAAAATGCTCCAGTTTTGGTATTTTTAAGAATAAATTATAGTACTACTTGTTCTTTAGAAATGTTTCATGTTAATTGACAATTTTAGCTTCGCATGGTAAATGCATTCAAAGCCAAAATTACAAAATCATAAACTAAATTTCTCTAGGTATTCCTTTGATTTTTATAAAAGTTATTAATATTTCTAATATTTCTTTTCGTAATTGCTGTCTCAAGCTTTTGTGGAATGGAATGATTATTAGTTGGTTAATATAAACAAAACTTTGACTAGTTTTGTCACTGTAAATATGTCGTTTATATATATATATATATATATATATATATATATATATATATATATATATATATATATATATATATATATATATATATATATACTGTATATGTATATATATATATATATATATATATATATATATATATATATATATATATATATATATATATATATATATATATGCACACACACACTCACTAGTGTAGGCAACCAGTCAGAACAAACGGGTACATATTTAGATAGCTATGCATGCGCACACACAGATTCAACTCCTCTCACCTGGGTATTACTACTTCCTCTCCCCGACCCGAGGGACAGGGAGAGACCGTCTTACCGTGGAGCATGCTTGAAAAGAAATATATATATATATATATATATATATATATATATAATTATATATATATATATATATATATATATATATATATATATATATATATATATATATATATATATATATATATATATATATATCATCAGCTGTTACTAGTCTCCTGCTGTTTTAGGTATGTTAATTACTATTTTTTTAATTCCAGTTATTTGATTCCCGGTAAGTTGATTCCCAGTATTGTTGATTCCAGTAGTGTTATTCCCTAACTCTGATCATCATTACAACACATTAACGAGTAATTAATGGTAAAATTTCAGGTTTTATCCCTCGGAAGTTGGTTTTGTAATTAAATGGTCTATTGGCTGCTTTACCCAAATATGCATAATGATCATTTATTAATAATGATAATTTTGATATCAGCTTTAGCGTAAAAAAAGAAAAACTCATTTACTGACAGTCAAAAGTAACATTTTGTATAGATAAAATTATTCTAATGTATTATAAAATTTAATACGAAGCGAATAATTTGATTTATATACCTCAAGGCGATGAAAACTCTGATGTGTCCATGAATGAAATCAGTTGTTTGAAGTTGAAGCAATCATTATAAAACTCAGAAGATGGAAAACCCCTGGGTACGATGGAATAACTGCTGAGATGACACTGCCCCCCCCCCCCCCTTCCTCCAATTACTTACAAAATTATTTTGTAGAATGTGGCATGAAGAGGCAAAACCTGATGATTGGAAATAAGGAGTGTTGGTGAAAATGGCGAAAAATGGGAGACCTGATTGAGGGTAACAATTACAGAGGCATAACACTGACGTCAGTTGTCATGAAAATATATGGTATGCTTATTCTAAAGAGACTAGAGAGAAACATTGATGAAAAGCTGAGAGAGATGAAAAAGCAGGATTTAGAAAAGGTTGAAGTAGTATTGATCAAATTTAAATTTTGATAAATGTACAGCATTGCGTAGAATATAGAAATTTACTTTTGATGGCGTGTGTGAACTACGAAAAAGCCTTTCATATTTTGCACCGGACAAATTTTTGGAGAATCCTGCGTTAATATGGAATTCCTCTTAAATATATAAATTTGATTAAGGCCGTTCATGAGCATAGGAAGTGGGAAGTTAATGATAGTGGAGTCCTATTGAATAAATATCTAGTAAACAGCAGAGTACCCCAAGGGAATGGGTTGTCGCCTATGTTCATCCTCCATGGATTTTGTAATGCTTAGAGTTGGAGATGGTGGAGAAGGATTGGACTGGATTGGTCATAGGAAATTAACTGATCTATAGTATGCTGATTATGCTGTCCTTGTCAGCAGAACACCCCAGGATTTGCCATAGTTGCTTATCAGAATGTATGAAATATT
>NC_090751.1:16960778-16995778 GCF_036898095.1 Palaemon carinicauda
GTTTCGTTTAGGTGTTTGATGGGACTAACGTCGATTCCGTAGTTAGTATTTAAATAATGATATGCCAAAAATAATTGTCTTGAAGGCCAATAATCTTTGTCTTTTAGGGTCAACTGTTTCTATTTGCTACTATTCCGGTTTTCAAAAACATTTTTGCATTTTTTATTTTTTTGTGTTTTAAAAACTATTTTAGAACTTCCCTAAAACTTTATGGAGGCTGCAAATTTAAAAATTTTATTGATATTGTCACAACAGTTCACTGCCCCGAACTACTATCTAAATTTAAAAAGGAAAGAATTGTGGAGTAAATGTTGTAAATTTATGTATTCTATTAGGTTATTTTCCATTTTTTGCCTTCATAGTTCTTGAAAAAAATTTCGAGCTAATAGTGAGTCAGTTTATATATAATTTTATTCAGTGTTGTTTTTTCTTTGGGTTTTTTAACTTTAGGAGTCCTAAATACATCACACTTGATAGTGTATTCTGTTGGAAAACAACTGAAAGAGCTCAAATATTCAACCTTTTTCACATTAGCCAGAATTCAATAATATAAAAAAATTTTCATGCATAAGGAAGAGGAGTTTCCCGAATCAAAATTTTCATAACAATTAATATAAAGAGGAGAAATTGGATCTATTTTTGGGACAAGTTCAAAACTTAAGACCAAAATTACACATATCGTCTGTGGATGGCAAGCCTCTTTCTGCAAGATTACATATTATAACAATTCTTACTGTGACATGCTATTAAGAAAACCATAAGAGCATATTAATGATAAAGTTTATAATGAGAAAAACTACATTTGTCAATTTCTTGAATTGAAGACTAGATTATTCTGTGCATCATCTTAGGATTTTGAGAAAGGAAAAGAGAACCTGGCCACATTGGCAGATTTCATCAATTTCGGTGGAAACTTCTGAAGAAATGCTGAAATGCATGCAGTATACAGTATGGTTTATAAATTGAAGTTACAGTCTCATCATGACAGGCTTTCTTTTAATGTGCATTTATTGCTACTTACTTCAATCGTAGGACGTTTATGTAATCCATTAGCTATTTAGTATTGTGACGGATTGAGAGAGGAGTTGTGAACTCGAAGGCAGATTGGAAACGACTGAGTTATATTGATGTGGAACACTCTCCTTATATACAAAACCTCAAGGCAACAGGACAAAACAAGTTCACAAGACAGACAATATTTCAGAGGAAAAACCAGACAGGAATTTTCATGTTCGTTTTAGTGCGAGGGAGGAGCGAAGATACAAGCATAATATATACAAAAGGAATTATGTACAATTGTGTGAAACACGGTTGGTACATGGCTCCCCCTCTAAAAATGACATACTGATCATGTTAAATAGGTGCCCTGAATCTGGAGAGGTAGTAGTAAAAACTGCGCCGATTAGCGGCAGTGAGTGGCTGTAGAAGTCGTTGGTTGGGGTGGGAGCGAGTGGTGGATGATGGTTGGCTGTGTTGCCGCTCCGGCTCGTCACGGGGTAGGCGAGTGTGTCCTACAGCATTCATAGGCGTGTGTGTCCTACGGTATTCATAGGCGTGTCCTACGGCATTCATAGGCGAGTGTGTCCTACGGCATTCATAGGCGTGTGTCCTACGGCATTCATAGGCCTACGGCATTCATAGGCGTGTGTCCTACGGCATTCATAGGCCTACGGCATTCATAGGCGTGTGTCCTACGGCATTCATAGGCGTGTCCTACGGCATTCACGTCAGCTTCGGTTGAAGTTGAATAGATGTTCTCTTCGTCATGAGTGGAGGCGTTAATGGAGGTTTGAAAGTCATGAAGTGGGTTCACATCACGAGGAGTGCCGTCTGCGGCAGGTTGCAGGCGAGTGATACTGGTCATTTTCCCGAGGGTGAGCGAAGCCCTTTGGTCCCCCAACGGTTGTTGAGAGAGCTAAAAAGGCGTTGCTCTACGGGTGGCTGGCGACGGCGAGTACTGCTGCAGAAGGTATGCGTTGACGGCGTCATAGTAACGGTGAGAGGTGTAGGGGGGTGGGGGAGGCGGGAGGAGCGAGTCACTCCGGGGTCACCAATGTGACGGATTGAGAGAGGAGTTGTGAACTCAAAGGCAGATTGGAAACGACTGAGTTATATTGATGTGGAACACTCTCCTTATATACAAAACCTCAAGGCAACAGGACAAAACAAGTTCACAAGACAGACAATATTTCAGAGGAAAAACCAGACAGGAATTTTCATGTTCGTTTTAGTGCGAGGGAGTAGCGAAGATACAAGCATAATATATACAAAACGAATTATCTACAATTGTGTGAAACACGGTTGGTACAGTATTCTAAAAAAAAGAAAAAACGAGAAGACTCCAGAGTTTTTTGTGTAAAGATTTTTCATCGATTTGAGCGTACCCTGTGAATGGAATATCATGGTTTGTTGCAGTTGTCTATACTTGGGGCAGTGATAAGGCTTTTACACTTTGATGAGAATAACGAATAGGATAAGTATATATGGAGATGATCATCATATTTATTTGATAAAATATACATCTGTACATAAAACAACTAATGAATACAATAAGGTAAAAGGAGATAGTAAATGGCCTGTTATATAAAATGTCGTTGTTTAGCTATATATGTGTGACTTATTTAGAATGGTGCTCCATAGCCATTGCTAGGCTTTGGTGGAGCTCCATAGCCATTGCTAGGCTTGGGAGGAGCTCCATAGCCATTACTAGGCTTAGCTGGAGCTCCGTAGCCATTGCTAGGCTTGGGAGGAGCTCCATAGCCATTGCTAGGCTTAGGTGGAGCTCCATAGCCATTGCTAGGTTTGGGAGGAGCTCCATAGCCATTGCTAGGCTTGGGAGGGGCTCCATAGCCATTGCTAGGCTTAGCAGGAGCTCCATAGCCATTGCCATTGCTCTTTCCATAACCATAAGGTATGACTCCAATAAGTTCGTTGACAGAGTAGAAGTCTTCAGCATCAGCGCAGTCGAAGTTGAACCACCAATCACAGACGAGGTACTGTTGGTTGAAGATGGTTCCGTTGGGGCAGAGGAAGGAGTCCTGCTGACGACGTCCATTGGGTCTGTCCTGGCAGATGTGGAAGACCTGGCAGCCAGCTTCAGCGTCAGTGTCGGCGTAATATCCAGGGACATTCTGAGCATTGCAGTCGAATCCAGTGTCAGGAACAAAGGCTAAGACGGGATAATCTACACCTGGAACACCGCCTCCAGGGATGTTTTCTGCCAGGGCTGCAAGTGGATCTACTCCATAGCCGTTTCTTGGAGGTCCGTAAGCATTGCTTGGTGGAGGTCCATAACCGTTACTGGGAGCTGATGGTGGGGGTCCGTAGCCATTGCTTGGAGCTGATGGTGGGGCTCCATATCCATTGCTTGGAGGTCTTCTGTCCGCCCATGTGACGGTCAAGATAACTAGAAAGCAATAAATTTAATTGTTACCAGACTGCAATTTTTATATGCTGTATATCGTAAGCATTAATCTGTTATTTGATGTTAATTGTATGTTGTATATTTGGTGTTTCAACAAGTCTTGTAATTCATTTTTTACAAATCTATCTTGGCTAAAATTAATTTTTTTACCAAAAAAAAAGACAGAAAATTTGTTTCATCAATATTTTGTTTTCTTAAATACATGATCAAATATTCAGGCACGACAGTTAACAAAATTTTGGCACTCGCTTTGAAGGGTTTAAAAACTCACCACAAAGAACAAGAACCTTCATTTTAACGTTGCAGAAGTAGACTAGAATCCGTATGCTTTCTATGAAAGAAGTAGCTATTGAATGACATCACATAAATTATGAGAATCCTATATATACTGTAGTGATCCAGTACAGGTTTCGGCTCCGCCTTTATGGCCTTGCATGAGGCCATCTCGAATGTGATCTCGATTCCTTAGCTCCATATGTATTAAAAGCAATGAACGAAGATTGTAGACAAGATGTTATCAATGGTGAAATGCTGAAAATAGTTTTTGTTTTAATTCTCGAAGTATTTACAGTTTGATGAGAGTATGAATTCTCACATATTGATGTAAGGTACTGATAGGCGTTTCGGTGATTTTGAAAATGGAACTAAAAAAAGATTGTATTGGTTTTTACTTTTGCCTAGCATTACTTTGAAAGTTCATTCTTATGGAAATATCTAGACAATTTCAAATTGAAAAATTAACGTCTCTCTCCTCTCTCTCTCTCTCTCTCTCTCTCTCTCTCTCTCTCTCTCTCTCTCTCTCTCTCTCTCTCTCTCTCTCTCTCTCTCTCATTGTAATCTTGCGTGACTTCCAGCTACACGACACGAAACAATGAAAGTGCTCTAGTTTTGGTATTTTTTAGATTAAATTTTACTTCTATGTTGTTCCTTAAAATGTTTAATGCCAATGAAAAAATCACTTATTTTCTATTTAGATTTTTTTGAATTTTCGCTTCACATGGTAAATGCATTGTAAGCCCAACAAAATTTTAATCTAAATTTCTCAAGGTATTCCTTTTATTTTTATAAAGGTTATTAATATTTCTTTTTATAATCGTCATCACAAAATTTTGGGGAATGAAGTTATTATTAGTTGGTTAACATAAGCGAAAGTTTTTGTAACGGTAAATATGCCGTTTATTATTCGTTATAAGACAGTTCCCAATATAAAAGGGTATTGTATTATTTGGCTAGTTCACTTTTGGTTGTTATTTTATGTCAAAATATGTGTATATATGTATATGTGAAACTATGGGTCGTTTTAGTTCAGTTTTTGTTGTAGATATTCATTAAGGCGGGATTCCACCGAGGCAACACAGGCAACATGTAGCTTGCGACTTGACCAGCTTTCAAAAAATATGTTGAATGCGGCTTTCAACAAGGAGACATGTTGCCGGCGACAAGGCAACATCATTGTCGCTTGTAGCATGCTACTTGCTGTGTTGCCTGTTGAATGCCACAAAACCTTCTCCACCAATTCAACAAAAACTAAGCCAGTTCGCAACACGATGTCTAAGTAGCTGCTGCATATCTAGTGCTATGCAATGTCGTAAAAAAAAAAACTAAAAGAAAGCACCGGTAGTGGAAGAGAGAACTATTTATGGGCAGTAGCACTGCTCAAAATGATTTTTTCTTTGTTTGATACCCTCATGTGCTCCCTATGTCTTCGTGTAGTTATTTATATGGTTTTGAACTTGTTCAAATATTATTACCGAATTAGTTATTTCTATTCTATATCTTTCATATATCCCATTTAATTTAAAATCTTCTATAATTTTAAAATTTTAACAATCCATACATTTTCTTTTTTATGCTGGCTTATAAAATTTATAAGCCACTCATTTTCTTTTTATTTATGCATTTTTATTTTACCAAACAAATAATTTAATTTTTCATTTCATGAATTTGCTATTTTTTTTTATTATCAATATTATTTCAGACATACTGTTACAACGTAGGGTTGTAGTTAGACATAATTATGGGTTTGAGATATATATTGAAACATTTCATAATTTAACGTTATCACTTTAAACTACTATCGTTTCCAGAGGCCGTGTAACAGTGTTTTTTTTTTTTTTTTTTTTTTTTAATAACTCCTTAAATAACTGATGGATTTCCATGATATCAAAGCAGGGAGCGCTTCATACAATGGCCTAATTTTTGGAAATACTGTGCATTGCCAATTACGTTTCATTAACTTTTTTACTAAGAAAGTGAGGCTAAAGCCAGTCTTAGCCACCCACACATTCGCAAAAGTGATGACGTCCCATCCCCCAAATTGTTAAACGCCTGTTCAACTCCATAGCTAATTGTCATATGACCTACCCCAAGCAATACGAGATTCTTTGTCAGTAAAAGTTCAGCATACCTGGTAATGTGATTCGTGACTTTAGACTTTACCTAAACACAAGACCAACGTTTTATATCTTGCCCACTCACTTACATTGAAGATCAAGAATGAGACTTATGACAGGAGACGAAAGAAGCCATGCTAAGCATACACTTCGCACTTCAAGCGAGTGTTGCTAAAGCAATAGAAATATAGTTTTCTTTAGGTTAAGCCGTAGGACTCATTCTTCCATACAACACAGGTTACTCGATACATATATAGTTTTCTTTAGGTTAAGCCGTAGGACTAATTCTTCCATACAACACAGGTTACTCGATACATACAATTGCCAGGAAGATAATGACAGAGCATTGTTTGATATAATTTATCATATCAATTTCACCAGAGAGAGTAGCTTGAATTCCTTAGAAGGTAGACTTCTAAAAGATGTTTCATATAAGGGCATTGACTTCGGCCATTTGATAAATTTTGAAATCACACACACAGAGACATATATATATATATATATATATATATATATATATATATATATATATATATATATATATATATATATATGGTTGTGTGTGTGTGCGTGTTCATACATATATAAGATTTATTATATTTCAACCTATAGTTTTATATATTTATTTACGTCATAAGTACCAGTACCTATTTTTGTTACTCAAAAGGTATGTGACAAATATCATTGCGACTTTGTCACTGGAATTATAGCAGACTTCAATTAATGAGCCAATCAACCTTACTTTGAGAAATCCATTGACATTGTCTACATGCCAAGCTGATATACTCGTATCAAAGTATCCATTAGCTTTGCTTTTCCATAATAATGTTATCACCAATTGCTGGAAACCATAGATTTATGAGGGATGAAAAAACAAACAAGAAATGGGTACTTATACATTTTACTCATCATCACTCTCAAGGAAAAAAATTGCTTTCTATTTCTACTAATGTTTTTATTTTATTTTTTTTTTTCAATCGCATATCTAAAATTTGTAGGAGTCCGAGTAGAATATCACTCAGTGCGATTCCACACCCCTGTTTTAAACCTCTTCTATTATATTTGATAATTTGTGTTAACCATCTAATCATTATCTACCACCATAAAACATTTTATTGCTCTTCCAGCTCATTTTATATGGGCAGTACACAGTCTTTCCTAACAGGGATTTACTCGGTAGCCTAATAACAATGGGAATGAAGGAAAGAAGGCAAGAAGGAAGAGGGGGGGGGGGGTTACTAGGATAGCCATAGGTGTAAACACCGAAGTAGGCTTGGGGGAACCTCTGCGTCACAATTACGTGATTAAGTAACACTTCTTCGAAACGCTCTGAAGGAAGGGAAGAAGTTCCTCTTTTTTTCTAAGAGTAAACGGATTAATTAAGCACATCTGTCACTTCATTGTACCACCAAAAATTAGACCAATATTTGAAACATTCATTGCTGTAGTTTCATGGAAATTCATAAGCCGGTTTGTTAGATATTTGGGAAAAACACTATTACACGGTCTCTGGAAACGATAGTAGACAAGAGGTAAAGAGAATTCAAAATATTTTTTGTGTTGTCTCCCTGACCATCAATTTTCTTGATGTTTATTCATTGGTTTTAGTTTCCCCCAACGGAGTTGTGGTAGTGGGGGAAGAGTTAAACAATAGATTTTACCTAAACATACTTTTTCATCCACGAATGAAGAATCATTTTATGAACGCTATTCCTTCGGCTTTTATAAACGTTATCCTTTCTGTTAGAATCTCTCTCTCTCTCTCTCTCTCTCTCTCTCTCTCTCTCTCTCTCTCTCTCTCTCTCTATATATATATATATATATATATATATATATATATATAAAGTTCACAGTATATATATATATATATATATATATATATATATATATATATATATATAGCATGATACTGCAACAACAACAACAACAAATGCATCGATGGTGGTCGACTTCAGTTTGATTGCTCACAGCAAACCAGCCTAGTATGCAAGTTTAGTATACTCTTCTATGAATTCTACATACCTGGCAACACTGTTAGAGACTGCAGTGTAAAACAACAGCATATATAAGAAAGGCCAATGAAATTGTCAAATATATTTAACAACTTGGGGGCGATTTAGGCTTCAGCCTGCCTTTCCTATTGATATATCCAGCACTAACTACATATAGTTTATAAGTTGAAGTCACAGTCTCATCATGTATTGCTTTCTTTATATGAGCATTTATTGCTACTTTCTTCAGTAGTAGGACGTTTTATGCAATCCAGTAGATAGTTAATAATCTAAAAATGAAAAAAACAGAAAAACAAGACAACTCCAAAGCTTTTAGTGTAAAGATCTTTCATCGATTTGAGAGTAGCCTATGAAAGGAATGTTATGATTTGTTGAAGCTGTCATTTTTTTGGGCAGTGAAAAGGCTTTTACTCTTTGATGAGAATAACGAATAGGATAAGTATATATGAAGTTGATCATCATATTTATTTGATAAGATATACATCTCTACATAAAACAACTTACGAATACAATACTGTAAAATTAGATACTCAATGACCTGTTATATGAAACGTCTTCATTTAGCTAAATATTTGCGTGACTTTTATTTAGAATGGTGCTCCATAGCCATTGCTAGGCTTTGGTGGAGCTCCATAGCCATTGCTAGGC
The DNA here is from genome assembly GCF_036898095.1 of Palaemon carinicauda. NCBI lineage: Eukaryota > Metazoa > Arthropoda > Malacostraca > Decapoda > Palaemonidae > Palaemon > Palaemon carinicauda. The sequence goes on from NC_090751.1 coordinate 16,969,256, forward strand.
TTGGGAGGAGCTCCATAGCCATTGCTAGGTTTAGCTGGAGCTCCATAGCCATTGCTAGGCTTAGGTGGAGCTCCATAGCCATTTCTAGGTTTGGCAGGCGGTCCATAGCCATTGCTAGGCTTAGCAGGAGCTCCATAGCCATTGCCATTGCTCTTTCCATAACCATAAGGTACGACTCCAATAAGTTCGTTGACAGAGTAGAAGTCTTCAGCATCAGCGCAGTCGAAGTTGAACCACCAATCACAGACGAGGTACTGTTGGTTGAAGATGGTTCCGTTGGGGCAGAGGAAGGAGTCCTGCTGGCGGCGTCCATTAGGTCTGTCCTGGCAGATGTGGAAGACCTGGCATCCAGCCTGCTGATCTGTGTCGGCATAATATCCAGGGACATTCTGAGCATTGCAGTCGAATCCAGTGTCTGGAACAAAGGCTAAGACGGGATAATCTACACCTGGAACACCGCCTCCAGGGATGTTTTCTGCCAAGGCTGCAAGTGGATCTACTCCATAGGCGTTTCTTGGAGGTCCGTAAGCATTGCTTGGTGGAGCTCCATAACCATTACTGGGAGCTGATGGTGGGGGTCCGTAGCCATTGGTTGGAGCTGATGGTGGAGCACCGTAGCCATTGCTTGGAGCTGATGGTGGGGCTCCATACCCATTGCTTGGAGGTCTGTCCGCCCATGTGACGGCCAAGATAACTAGAAAACAATAAATTTAACTGTTACCTGACTACAATTTTTTTTATACTATATGTCGTAAGCATTGATCTGTTATGATATTAATTGTATGATGTATATTTGGTGTTTCAAGAAGTCTTGTAATTTTTTTTTTTTTTTTTTTTTTTGCAAATCTATCTTGGCTAAAACTAATTTTTTTGCCCAAAAAAGGCACACTATTTTTGTTTTTTCAATATATTTTTGTTGATATTATCAACACCATCAGATATTTAGGTACGACAGTAAACAAGATTTTGGGATTTGCTTTGAAGGGTTTAAAAACTCACCATAAAGAACAAGAACTTTCATTTTAACGTTGCAGAAGTAGACTAGAATCTATATTCCGTATGCTTTGCATAAAAGAAGTAGCTGTTGAATGACATTACATAGATTTTGAGAATCGTATATATACGGTAGTGATCCAGTACAGGTTTCGGCTCCGCCTTTGTGGCCTTGCATGAGGCCGTCACGAATGTGATCTCGATTCCTTAGCTCTACATGAATTAAAAGTAATGCACGAAGATCGTAGAAAAAATGATATCTATGGTGAAATGCTGATTTTTTTTTTGCGACATATTTACAGTTTTACAAGAGTGTGAATTCCGATATGGTATTTATGTTATACACTGATAGACGTTTCGATTATTTTGAAAAGGAATCTGAAAAAAGGTTGCTTCGGTTATTAATTTTGCCTGGCACCATTTTGAAGGTTTATTTCTTATCGAAATGTTTAGACAATTTCAAATTGATATTTTAATGTCTCTCTCTCTCTCTCTCTCTCTCTCTCTCTCTCTCTCTCTCTCTCTCTCTCTTTCATTCATTGTAATCTTGTGTGACTTCCAGCTACGGTATACAAAGCCATGAAAGTGCTCTAGTTTGTGCGTGTTTTTTTAGATTGAATTGTACTACTAGGTGTTCTTGAAGAATGCCTAATGTTAAGCCTGGGGATCTCTTAATCACCGACCAAGAATTTTGCGGTTGTCCCCTCTCTCCGCTGCCTCTCAAGGGCTTTCCAGGTCGAAGGGATACACGCCCAGGAGCGACCCAGGTCACACGGGTGACCACGCTTTCCAACCATTAAGCTTATGTTTTAAGTCCTCTTCGAACTCCAGAAGATACTCGGTGCAGGATGGGAGGGCCATTACCCGAAAGTAGTTCGAGGTAAGTATGTTAGGAAAAATGCAAATTACTTAAAATTTGTGATTTGTTCCAACACAGAATACTTACCTCGAACTACTTTCTTAGGAGACTTATACTTTAGGAGGAGGGAGTAGCTTGCAGATTGAAATGTTCGAAACTCGCTGGGGACCTTGAACTACAGTAGATAGGGGGCTAGTTCCGGGACTCCCAGGGAGAGGCAGGAGAATAGGGGAAAGCACGCAAAAGTCTACCTTATGTACAACTCACCTTTTATTCAAAATCCATACTTGATGTGTTCTAACGTCCCATCTCTCATGTAGGGATGAGGAAAAAGGGGGGGGGGGGTGTCTCGGGAAAAGGATAGAGGTTAGCAAGGAAGTAGGGAGGAACTTGTCTCACTTACGATTACTTCCCACGACTAACTCTTGGCCCAAACTACTAAACTTGTTACATGGCTGCAATGACTGGCCCGATGGAGAAGGTATCCAAGGACTTCCTTGTATAGTCCTTGAGGTAGTGGGCTGTAAAGGTGGACTGCGTAGCCCAAGTGCCCGCCTGTAAGATTTGGCTTGCCGCCATGTTGTTGCCAAACGCTAAGGACATGATAAGACCTCTAATATCATGAGGTCTTGGGATACCAGGCACTGTGGAGCCCTCATTCTCATAGGCCCTCCTTATGACCTGTCTCAGCCAGAAGGATATGGTGTTTTGGGAAACTGCCTTCTTGACCAATCCTGTGGACACAAACAAACTCTTCACCACCGGTCTGAGTTTGGCCGTTCTACTAAGGTACTTCCTTATGGTCCTTACGGGGCACAAGAGGAGGTTGTCTAGGGTTGTTCGAGCCGGAATAATTGGAATAGAGAACTCCTAAGAAAGTAGTTCGAGGTAAGTATGTTGGGAAAAATACAAATTACTTAAAATTTGTGATTGTCTATTTAGATTCTTTCGAATTTTTGTTTCACTTAGCAAATGCATTCAATGTTATACTTACAAAACGTTAATCTAAATTTCTGAAGGTATTCTTTTCATTTTTATAAAGGTTATTGATAGTTCTAATATTTCTTTTCTTAATTGTCTTCAGTAACTTTTGGGGAATGAAGTTATTATTAGTTGGTTAATATAAAAGAAACTTTTGACAAGTTTTTGTCTCGGTAAATATGTTGTTTAATATTCGGTATAGGAAAGTTCCCCATATGAAAGAGCATTGAATTATTTGGCAAGCTCAGGGCTGGTTGTTATTTTAAGTCAAAATATGTGAATATGTATATGAGAAACTATGGGTCGTTGTAGTTTGGTTTTTGTTGTAGATATCCATTACGTAGATACAAGTTGAAACCCTGTTCATATTTTATATAATTCATTGAAACAGAGGATTAACTCAATTGTAAGCAAAGGGTGTGACGGTGGGTGTCTCGGCCAAGTGTTTCAATGCTCAGTCCGAGGGTTTCTGGAAATACTTTGTATAGGGCTACTAGAATTTGTTTTGGCGTTTGGCTTTTAATCTTCAATCACTTTTTTTCAATCTTTAATTACTTTCTGAAATATGGGAAATGTGAACTTTTTTGTTGCCATCCTCTATCTTTTCCTATCCAAGCGATATGACGGTTACTCGAAGCAAAAGTATTCCATATACTGTGTGTGTGTATATATATATATATATATATATATATATATATATATATATATATATATATATATATATATATATATATATATATATATATATATGTATGTATATATATGTGTATATATCTGTATGTATATACAGAGAGAGAGAGAGAGAGAGAGAGAGAGAGAGAGAGAGAGAGAGAGAGAGAGAGAGAGAGAGAGAGAGAGAGAGAGAGAGAATGTCTTGCTGATGTCCAAGAATCGAAGACATCATCTTCATGGAAAATATTAGCTCCAGATAGTTTTCAAATTAACAAGAAAACGGCATTTAGGATTTTCTATTTATTATTTGACGTCTATATGTGTTTGTATTCACTTTTTCACCCGTGGCTCATCATCAGGAATATAATGGTTATGGGAGTGGAATTTTTAAGACAAACATATTTGGATAATTCGAAATTACATGTCGACGCCTAATGATTAATGGAGAAACATAAATACAATTTTACTATTACCTTGAAAATTATATGGAGGTCAGATTTTCCAGAGAGGTTATGTCTTTGATTCTAGTTCGCCGGTTTGATATTTAGCATTCATTATAAACGTAAAGTAATATGCTGGTAAAGCCTGCCTGACACTTGCGCGCATTTTTGCCACGCACTGGCACGCATTGATGCATGCCAGTGCGTGCCACTTTGTGGTACGCACTGGGTTTATTCCCGCACTGTTCATGACCAGTTCACGACACGTTCACTCATAGTTCACGACACGTTCATGCATAGTTCACGACAAGTTCATGCCACGTTCACGCCATGGCACGAATTGGCATGCCTAGTTCACGACACGTTCACTCATCTTTCCGCATCGTTCACGCATTGTTCACGCCATTTCACGAATTGGCCACTCCATATAAAAACGGGGGTTTTCCAACCCGAGGACATTTTTGGATTGGCTTCGGAAGAGACAACAATGCTTTCTGTCAGAGACACCATTGCATTGAGGAGAAGATACCTATACCTGGCAGCTGCTGTAGCATTTGTTGGAGTGCATCAAAAAGACTGGCAAAGGAAAAAGAGAAACAAAAAAACAAGAATGCATTTGATTTACATGTAAATAGAAGACATAAAATATGTACAAGTATTAAGAAAGCCTTTTATTTTAACATTAAAAGCAGCAAACATGAAAAGTTTTTAGGCTGTTGATTTTAAGTTAATAGAGAAAAAAGTGTGTCGAAATAAGAAATCATTTTATTTTTACATTAAAACAGCAAACAGAAAAAAATTGTTTTGCTCTTCATTTTAAGGTAATAAAGAAGAATAAATATGTTGATGAAATAAAACATCATTTTATTTTTACATTCAAACAACAAACTTAAAAATTTCTTGGGGTTTTTTTTCAGTTCATTTTTATTTAAAACAAAAGTTTTGGCTCTTGATTGGTAATAGAGGAAAATAAGTGTGTGCATGAAATAAGACATCATTTTATTTTTACATTCAAACAGCAAATATAAACAATTATTAGGTTTATATTTTTCTTTCCTTTTCATTAATTTTTTCGTTTCCTTTTTGTTTCTCTTCATTATAAAGTTATAGAAATAGTTTGAAATAAGATATAATTTTTTTTTCACATTAAAACAGCGAATATTAAAATTTATTAGGTTTATTTTTCTTTCCTTTTCATTAATTTTTTCGTTTCCTTTTTGTTTCTCTTCATTATAAAGTTATAGAAATAATTTGAAGTAAGATATAATTTTTTTCCACATTAAAAGAGCAAATATAAAAATTTATTAGGTTTATTTTTCTTTCCTTTTCATTAATGTTTTCGTTTCCTTTTTGTTTCTCTTCATTATAAAGTTATAGAAATAGTTTGAAATAAGATATCTTTTTTTTTCACATTAAATCAGCAAATATAAAAATTTATTAGGGTTATTTTTCTTTCCGTTTCATTAATTTTTTCGTTTCCTTTTTGTTTCTCTTCATTATAAAGTTATAGAAATAGTTTGAAATAAGATATCATTTTTTTTCACATTAAAACAGCAAATATAAAAATTTATTAGGTTTATTTTTCTTTCCTTTTCATTAATTTTTTCGTTTCCTTTTTGTTTCTCTTCATTTTAAAGTTCACGCTACTTCCTGCATCGTTCACTCCAGTTCACGCCAGTTCCCACATCGTTCACTCCAGTTCACGTCAGTTCCCACATCGTTTACTCCAGTTCACGCCAGTTCGCGCATCGTTCACGACTATTTTTGGCATGCCAATGCTTGCCACTAACTTTAAACATTTCAGAGTTCTGGGCACGCATGGAACCCATGCCACGCATCGTTCCCGCACTGATCACGACAATTTCACGACTCGTTCACGCGAGTTCGCGCATCAATGCGTGCCAGTGCGTGCCATGAATGCTTGCAAGTGTCAGGTACCCTTAAGACTCTGATGTCTTGCCAGGTAAATCCTGAATTGCAGTTAGCTGTAAGGTTCCGACTTCTTTTGACTCATTGGTGGCATGGTTGGAAGCTACCTGGCATTTCATTTGAAGGGGCTTGGGTTCAGTCCCAGTATGAGATGGAATTTATTTTTTCGATTTGAGCACGACATTGTTTTTATTTTCATCCATATTGACGCCTTAGAGGTAATTTGAATTTAAAAAAATCAATTGTATCACTAGGTAGGCCAAGGATGTGAGGGAAAACACCTTGGTAATAGAATGATGTCTTGCCAGGTAAATCCTGAATTGCAGTTAGTAGTTAGGTTTCAACTTCTTTTGGAGCCTCTGGTGGCAGGGCTTGGAAGCAACCTGGCCTTTCATTTGAAGGGACTAAGGTTTGATCTCAGTATGAGATAGAAATTTAAATATATTTGAGCACGATATCGTGTTGAATTTCATTTCTATTAACTCATTAGGGATAATTCGAATTAAAAGCTATCATTTGTGTCACCTGGTGGGCCAGGATGTTGGAGAAAACCACAAAATATTTCAAGGCCTATAAAACTAGTGAACCAGGCTTCTGTTTAATGTGAAATAGAAACCAACAGTTTGAGACACCGACTTGATTAAGAAAAATGGATTCAAGCATCTACTCTGCATTATTGTTACTCTATAAAGAGATATGTCATCTCAATTTTGTGGGCATGGTGAGAACGGAAATGAAGGCCTTTCAGCTATGCACAGAATGACGGTTGAACCATGCTGCACGGCCCGTGACCTTTACACCTGCCACACCCCCCTTTCTGTCTGGTTATCATATTAATAAAAGAAAATATATATAAATATATATATATATATATATATATATATATACTGTATACCTTTGATGGAGGTATGGTGTTTTTATTTCTCGCTACAGGTATGCATTCATCAGGGGGTAAAGTTATGGAATGATTGTTTTGGGTGTCCACGTAATATGATCATTAGAAATATGTAATATGGATGATGATTGAATGGAGGTCAAAGGATAGTAATACTTTATTAACAATAAATGTATTGCACATATTAGTATAGCAGCTAACATTTTAATGAATAAAGTTACAAGACTTTGTGTTTTTAGATCATGGAATCGTAAATACATCACACTTGGTAAAGGGTATATTGTTGAAAAACAACTGAAAGAGCTCAAGTATTCAACCTATTTCACATCAGCCAGAATTCAATATCGTATTTATTCACATAAATAGGAGGAGTTTACTGAATCAGAATTTTCATACCGATTAATATAAAAACGAGAAATTTGATCTATTTTTGGGACAAGTTTAAAACTTAAGACCAAAATTATACATATCGTCTGTAGATGGCAAGCCTCTCTCTCTACAAGATTACATATTATAACAACAATTCCTACTGTGACATGCTGTTAACAAAACTATAGCAGCATATTAATGATAAAGATTTTAATGAGGATAACTACATTTATCAATTTTTAATGTTGAAGACTAGATTATTCTGTGCATCATCTTAGGATTTTGAAAAGGAAAAGTGAACCTGGCCAAAATAGGTAGATTCCATCAATTTCGGAGGAAACATCTGAACAGATGCTGTAAATATCTGTAGATTGCCTATAGATATACATATCTGGCAACATTGTTAGAGACTGCAATGTAAAATAACAGCATATATAAGAAAGGCCTATGAAATAGGCTAATATGTTTTACAACTTGGGGGGGGGGATTAAGGCTTCAGCCTGCCTTTCCTATTGATATATCCAGCACTTACATATAGTTCATAAGTAGAAGTCGCAGTCTCATCATGACTGGCTTCCTTTTTATGGACATTTATTGCTACTTTCTTCAGTAGTAGAACATTTTATGAAATCCATTAGTTGGTTAATAATCTAAAAAAAAAAAAGACGACGACTCCAAAGTTTTTTTGTGTGGAGATCATTCATCGATTTGAGAATAACCAATGAAAGAAATATCATGGTTTCTTACAGTTGTCAATTTTTGGGGCAGTGAAAAGGCTTTTACTCCTTGATGAGAATAACGAATAGGATAAGTATATATGAAGTTGATCATCATATTTATTTCATAAAATATACATTGTACATAAAAGAACTTACGAATACAATTACGTAAAATTAGATAGTAAATGGCCTGTTATATGAAATGTCGTTGTTTAGGTAATGTGTGTGACTTTTATTTAGAATGGTGCTCCATAACCATTGCTAGGCTTTGGGGGAGCCCCATATCCATTGCTAGGCTTGGGAGGAGCTCCATAGCCATTGCTAGGCTTGGCTGGTGCTCCGTAGCCATTGCTAGGCTTAGCTGGTGCTCCATAGCCATTGCTAGGCTTAGCTGGAGCTCCATAGCCATTGCTAGGCTTGGGAGGAGCTCCATAGCCATTGCTAGGCTTAGGTGGTGCTCCATAACCATTACTAGGCTTGGCAGGAGGTCCATAGCCATTGCCATTGCTCTTTCCATAACCATAAGGTACGACTCCAATAAGTTCATTGACAGAGTAGAAGTCTTCAGCATCAGCGCAGTCGAAGTTGAACCACCAATCACAGACGAGGTACTGTTGGTTGAAGATGGTTCCGTTGGGGCAGAGGAAGGAGTCCTGCTGACGGCGTCCATTTGGTCTGTCCTGGCAGATGTGGAAGACCTGGCAGCCAGCTTCAGCGTCAGTGTCGGCATAATATCCAGGGACATTTTGGGCGTTGCAGTCGAATCCAGTGTCTGGAACAAAGGCTAAGACGGGATAATCTACACCTGGAACACCGCCTCCAGGAATGTTTTCTGCCAAGGCTGCAAGTGGATCTACTCCATAGGCGTTTCTTGGAGGTCCGTAAGCATTGCTTGGTGGAGGTCCATAACCATTACTGGGAGCTGATGGTGGGGGTCCGTAGCCATTGCTTGGAGCTGATGGTGGAGCACCGTAGCCATTGCTTGGAGCTGATGGTGGGGCTCCATATCCATTGCTTGGAGGTCTGTCCGCCCATGTGACGGCCAAGATAACTAGAAAGCAATAAATTTAACTGTTACCTGACTATAATTTTTTTGATACTATATATTGTAAGCATTGATCTGTTATGATATTAGTTGTATGATGTATATTTTTAGTTGATATTATTAACACCATCAGATATTTAGGTACGATAATGAACAAAATTTTGGGACTTGCTTTGGAGGGTTTAAAAACTCACCACAAAGAACAAGAACTTTCATTTTAACGTTGCAGAAGTAGACTAGAATCTATATTCCGTATGCTTTGCATAAAAGAAGTAGCTGTTGAATGACATTATCTAGATTTTGAGAATCGTATATATACGGTAGTGATCCAGTACAGGTTTCGGCTCCGCCTTTGTGGCCTTGCATGAGGCCGTCACGAATGTGATCTCGATTCCTTAGCTCTACTTCGAATTAAGACTAATGCACGAAGATCGTAGAAAAGATGTTATCGATGGTGAAAAGCTGAAAATGTTTTTATTTTTAATTCTTGACATATTTACAGTTTTACAAGAGTATGAATTCCACATGATATTGATGTTAGGCACTGATAGACATTTCGATGATTTTGAAAAGGGATCTGAAAAAAGGTTGCATCGGTTATCAATTTTGCCTGGCATTACTTTGAATTCAATTGCAAATCGAAATTTTATGGTCCTTTCTCTCTCTCTCTCTCTCTCTCTCTCTCTCTCTCTCTCTCTCTCCTCTCTCTCTCTCTCTCTCTCTCTCTCTCTCTCTCTCTCACTGTAATTATCGTGACTGCTAGCTACGCAATACCAAACCACGATTAAATTGTACCACTAGCTGTTCCTCAGGAATGCGTAATGTTAATGAAAAAAATAATTTTTTTTCAATTTGGATTCTTTCGAATTTTTATTTCACCATGCAAATGCATTCAAAGTCATACTTACAAAACGTTAATCTGAATTTTTATAAAGGTTATTAATATTTCTAATATTATTTCTTTTCGTAATTGTCTTCCACAAAATTTTGGGGATTCAAGTTATTAGTTTGTTAATATAAACGAAACTTTTGACAAGTTTTTGTCTCGGTAAATATTTTGTTTATTATTTGGTATAGGAAAGTTCCCCATATGAAAGATCATTGAATTATTTGGCAAGCTCAGGACTGGTTGTTATTTCAAGTCCAAATATGTGTATATGTATATGCGAAACTATGGGTCGTTGTAGTTTGGTTTTTGTTGTAGATATCCATTACGTAGATACATGTGGAAGCCCTGTTCATATTTGATATAATTCATTTAAACAGGTTTAACTCAATTGTAAGCAAAGGGTGTGACGGTGGGGTGTCTTAACCAAGTGTTTCAGTGCTCAGACCGAGGGTTTCTGGAAATACTTTGTAAAGGACTACAAGAATTTGTTGTGGCGTTCGGCTTTTAATCTTCAATCACTTTTTTCAATCTTTAATTACTTTCTGAAATATGGGAAATATGTTGTATTCTGTTGCGAACCCCTAACTTTCCCCCTCCCCCAAACGATATGACGTTTACTCGAAGGAAAAGTATTCCATATACTGCATACATAAATATATATATATATATATATATATATATATATATATATATATATATATATATATATATATATATATATATATATATATATATATATGTGTGTGTGTGTGTGTGTGTGTGTGTGTGTGTTTGTATATATATATAAATATATGTGTGTATATATATATATTATATATATATATATATATATAGAGAGAGAGAGGGAGAGGAGAGAGAGAGAGAGAGAGAGAGAGAGAGAGAGAGAGAGGAGAGAGAGAGAGAGAGAGAGAGAGAGAGAGAGAGAGAGAGAGAATGTCTTGCTGATGTCCAAGAATCGAAGACATCATCTTCATGGAAAATATTAGATCCAGATAGTTTTCAAATTAACAAGAAAATGGCATTTACGTTTTTCTATTTATTATTTGACGTCTATATGTGTTTGGATTCACCTTTTTCCCGTGGCTCATCATCAGGAATATAATGGTTATGGGAGTAGAATTTTTAAGACAAACATATTTGGATAATTCGAAATTACATGTCGACGCATAATGATTAATGGAGAAACATAAATGCAATATTACTACTAACTTGAAAATTATATGGAGGTCAGATTTTCCAGAGAGGTGATGTCTAGATTCTAGTTTGCCGGTTTTGATATTATGCATTCATTATAAACGTAAAGTAATATGCTGGTGATAGACTGATGTCTTGCCAGGTAAATCCTGAATTGCAGTTAGCTGTAAGGTTCCGACTTCTTTTGGGCCTTTGGTGGCAGGGTTGGAAGCTACCTGGCCTTTCATTCGAAGGGGCTTGTGTACAGTCCCAGTATGAGATAGAATTTTTTTTTTTTTCGATTTGAGCACGACATTGTTTTGATTTTCATCCATATTGACGCCTTAGAGGTAATTTGAATTAAAAAAGAATTAATTGTATCACTAGGTAGGCCAAGGATATGAGGGAAACACCCTGGTAATAGACTGATGTCTCGCCAGGTAAATCCTGAATTGCAGTTAGCATTTAGGTTTCAACTTCTTTTGGAGCCTCTGGTGGGAGAGTTTGGAAGCGACCCTGGCCTTCATTTGAAGGGACTAGGGTTCGATATCAGTATGAGATAAAAATTTAAATCTATTTGAGTACGATATCGTGTTGAATTTCATTTCTATTAACTCATTAGGGATAATTCGAATTAAAAGCTATTAATTGTGTCACCTGGTGGGCCAGGATGTTGGAGAAAAACTACAAACTATTTCAAGGCCTATAAAATAACTAATGAACCAGGCTTCTGTTTAATGTGAAATAGTAACCACCAGAGTTTGAGACACCGACATAATTAAGAAAAAATGGATTCAAGCATCTACTCTGCATTATTGTTACTCTATAAAGAGAAATGTCATATATATACTGTATATATATATATATATATATATATATATATATATATATATATATATATATATATATATATGTATATATATGTATATATACATATATATATATACATATATATACCCCTTGATGGAGATAAGGTGTTATTATTTTTTCACCACGGGTATGCATTCATCAATTGGTAAAGTTATGGAAATGATTGTTGTGGGTGCACACTTAATATGATCCTTAGAAATTTGTAATATGGGTGATGATTGAATGGAGGAGGTCAAAGGATAGTAATATTTTTTATAACAATAAGTGTATTGTACATATTAATATAGCAGCTAACATTTGAATGAATCAAGTTAAAAGACTTTGTTTTTCTTTAAATCACGGAATCGTAAATACATCACACTTGGTAAAGGGTATACAGTTGAAAAACAACTGAAAGAGCTCAAGTATTCAACCTATTTCACATTAGCCAGGATTCAATATCATATTTCTTTACATAAATAGGAGGAATTTAGTGAATCAGAATTTTTTATACCAATTAATATAAAAACGAGAAATTTGATCTATTTTTTGGACAAGTTTAAAACTTAAGACCAAAATTATACATATCGTTTGTGGATGGAAAGAATCTTTCTGAGAGATTGCTTATAATAACAACAATTCTTACTGTGAAATGCTGTTAACAAAACTATAACAGCATATTAATGATAAAGATTTTAACGAGGAAAACTACATTCGTCAATTTCTAGTGTTGAAGACTAGATTATTCTGTGCATCTCTTAGGATTTTGAAAAAGGAAAAGAGAACCTGACCAAAATAGGTAGATTCCATCTTTTTCGGAGGAAACATCTGAACAGATGCTGTAAATATCTGTAGATTGCCTATAGATATAAATACCTGGCAACATTGTTAGAGACTGCAATGTAAAATGACAGCATATATAAGAAAGGCCTATGAAATTGTCAAATATGTTTTACAACTGGTGGGGGGGGGGGGAAGATTAAGGCTTCAGCCTGCCTTTCCTATTGGTATATCCAGAACTTACATATAGTTGATAAGTTGAAGTCACAATCTCATCATGACTGGCTTCCATTTTATGAAAATTTATTGCTACTTCAGTAGTAGAACAAGTTTTTTGTGTGAAGATCATTCATCGATTTAAGAGTAACCAATGAAAGGAATATCATGGTTTTTTACAGTTGTCAATTTTTTGGGCAGTGAAAAGGCTTATACTCTTTGATGAGAGTAACGAATAGGATAAGTATATATGAAGTTGATCATCATATTTATTTGATAAAATATACATTGTACATAAAAGAACTTAAGAATACAATAAGGTAAAATAAGATAGTAAATGGCCTGTTATATGAAATTTCGTTGTTTAGGTAATGTGTGTGACTTTTATTTAGAATGGTGCTCCATAACCATTGCTAGGCTTTGGGGGAGCTCCATATCCATTGCTAGGCTTTGGAGGAGGTCCATAGCCATTGCTAGGCTTGGCTGGTGCTCCGTAGCCATTGCTAGGCTTAGGTGGAGCTCCATAGCCATTGCTAGGCTTGGGAGGAGCTCCATAGCCATTGCTAGGCTTGGGAGGAGCTCCATAGCCATTGCTAGGCTTAGGTGGAGCTCCATAACCATTACTAGGCTTGGGAGGAGCTCCATAGCCATTGCCATTGTTCTTTCCATAACCATAAGGTACGACTCCAATGAGTTCATTGACAGAGTAGAAGTCTTCAGGCATCAGCGCAGTCGAAGTTGAACCACCAATCACAGACGAGGTACTGTTGGTTGAAGATGGTTCCGTTGGGGCAGAGGAAGGAGTCCTGCTGGCGGCGTCCATTGGGTCTGTCCTGGCAGATGTGGAAGACCTGGCAGCCAGCTTCAGCGTCAGTGTCGGCATAATATCCAGGGACATTTTGGGCGTTGCAGTCGAATCCAGTGTCTGGAACAAAGGCTAAGACGGGATAATCTACACCTGGAACACCGCCTCCAGGGATGTTTTCTGCCAAGGCTGCAAGTGGATCTACTCCATAGGCGTTTCTTGGAGGTCCGTAAGCATTGCTTGGTGGAGGTCCATAACCATTACTGGGAGCTGATGGTGGGGGTCCGTAGCCATTGCTTGGAGCTGATGGTGGAGCACCGTAACCATTGCTTGGAGCTGATGGTGGGGCTCCATATCCATTGCTTGGAGGTCTGTCCGCCCATGTGACGGCCAAGATGACTAGAAAGCAATAAATTTAATTGTTACCAGACTACAATTTTTTTAATACTATATATCGTAAGCATTGATCTGTTATGATATTAATTGTATGATGTATATTTGGTGTTTTAAGAAGTCTTGTAATTTATTTTTTTTTATAAATCTATCTTGGCTAAAACTAGTTTTTTTTTGCCCCCAAAAAACACACTATTTTAGTTTTATCAACATTTTTCTGTTGATATTATTAACACCATCAGATATTTAGGTACGACAGTGAACAAATTTTGGGCCTTGCTTTGAAGGGTTTAAAAACTCACCACAAAGAACAAGAACTTTCATTTCAATGTTGCAGAAGTAGACTAGTGTCTATAATCTTTATGCTTTGCATAAAAGAAGTAGCTGTTGAATGACACTACATAGATTTTGAGAATCGTATATATATGGTAGTGATCCAGTACAGGTTTCGGCTCCGCCTTTGTGGCCTTGCATGAGGCCGTCACGAATGTGATCCCGATTCCTTAGCTCTACATGAATTAAAATATATGCACGAAGATTGTAGAAAAGATGTTATCAATGGTGAAATGCTGAAAATATTTTCTTTTTAACTCTACATATTTACAGTTTTTACAATAGTATGAATTCCGACATTTTATTGATGTTAGACACTGATAGACGTTTCGATGTTTTTGTAAAGGGATCTGAAAATAGGTTGCATCGGTTATCAATTTTGCCTGGCATTACTTGAAAGTTCTTTCTCATCGAAATGTAGTCAATTGCAAATCGAAATTTTAATTCTCTCTCTCTCTCTCTCTCTCTCTCTCTCTCTCTCTCTCTCTCTCTCTCTCTCTCTCTCTCTCTCTCTCATTGTAATTATCTTGACTGCCAGCTACGCAATACCAAACCACGATTAAATTGTACCACTAGCTGTTCCTCATGAATGCTAAATGTTAATGAAAAAATCAGTTTTTTCAATTTGGATTCTTTCGAATTTTTATTTCACCATGCAAATGCATTCAAAGTCATACTTACAAAGCGTTATCTAAATTTTTATAAAGATTATTAATATTTCTAATATTATTTCTTTTCGTAATTGTCTTCACAAAATTTTGGGGAATAAAGTTATTACTTGGTTAAAATAAACGAAACTTTTGACAAGTTTTTGTCTCGGTAAATATGTCGTTTATTATTCGATATAGAAAAATTCCCCAATATGAAAGAGTATTGAATGATTTGGCAAGCTCAGGGCTGGTTGTTATTTCAAGTCTAAATATGTGTATATGTATATGTGGAACTATGGGTCGTTGCAGTTTGTTTTTTTGTTGTAGATATCCATTACGTAGATACATGTGGAAATCCTGTTCAGATTTGATATAATTAATTGAAACAGAGGTTTAACTCAATTGTAAGCTAAGGGTGTGACGGTGGGTGTGTTGGCCAAGTAGTGTTTCAGTGCACAGACCGAAGGTTTCTGGAAATACTTTGTAAATGACTACTAGAATTTGTTGTGGCGTTCGGTTTTCAATCTTCAATTTCTTTTCTTTTATATCTTAATTACTTTCTGAAATATGGGAAATATGTTGTTTTCTGTTGCCATCCTCTATCTTTTCCCATCCAAGGGATATGACGTTTACTCGAAGCAAAAGTATTATATATATATATATATATATAATACAATGTTTATGTATACAGAGAGAGAGAGAGAGAGAGAGAGAGAGAGAGAGAGAGAGAGAGAGAGAGAGAGAGAGAGAGAGAGAGAGAGAGAGAGAGAGAGAGAGAGAGAAATGCCTTGTTGACGTCCAAAAATCGAAGTCATCATCTCTCTTGAAAATAGCCCCAGATAGTTTTCAGATTTACAGAATATGGCATATTAGTTTCTCTATTTATTATTTGACGCCTATACGTGTTTCGTGTCACATTTTTTCTGTGACTCCTCTTCAGGAATATAATCGTTAAAGGGGAGGGGGTGATTTTTTAAATAAAAATATTTCGATCTTTTGAAATTACGTGTCGACGCTGAATGAATAATGGAGAAACATAAATGTACTTTTCCTTTCAACTTGAAAATTATATGGAGGTAAGATTTTCCAGAGAGATACTGTCTTAGATTCTAGTTCGCCAGTATGATATTAATTCATTATAAACGTAAAGTAACAAGCTGGTAAGTGACTGATGTCTCATTAGGTAAATCCTGAATTGCAGTTAGCTGTTAGGTTCTGACTTCTTTTGAGTCTCTGGTAGCAGGGTTGGAAGCGTCCTGGCCTCTCATTTGAAGGAGCTAGGATTCAATCTCGTAGGAGATAGAAATGTGATTCTATTTGAGCGTGATATTGTGTTGAATTTCGTCCATATTAACTTATTAGGGGTAATACGAATTAAAAGCTATCAATTGTGTCACCTGGTGGGCTGGGAAGTTGCGGAAAACTACCAACTATTTCAAGGCCCATAATACCCTCCTTTTTTAATATAACTATTGAACTAAGATTCTGTTTTTATTCTGATTATACTCACTGACCATAGTTGTTTTGGCTAATTTTTCATGGCCGGATGGCTTTCCTGCCGCCAATCCTCCCTCAACTGGCACCAAGTTGAGGTTGGCTTGCCCCCCCCCCCCTCCCCCCTCCCTCAGTGTCTGGGTTTAATTATCCTTTCGCAGCAGTAAGCGAGAGGTAGTAGAAGAAAAACTGGAGGAGTGAAGAAGAGAAATGGAAAATAGAGGATGGAAGATCAGCAGGAAAAAGACAGAGTATTTGAGATTGAAAAATGGCGAGGAGAGAGATTGAAAAGAGTTGAAAATTTCAAGTATTTAGGATCAATAGTTGCAGAGGATGGTGATCTGGGGGCAGAAGTAAACCACAGAATACAAGCATGGTGGAAGAATTGGGAAAAAGTGCATGGAGTACTATGGAACAGGAAAATAAGGGTTAAGTTTAAAGGTAAAGTACTCAGGACAGTTGTGAGACCAGCAATGATGTATGGAGCAAAGACGTGGGCAATAAAGAAGACAGAAGAGAAGATGGATGTGGCTGAGATGAGAATGTTGAGATGGATGTGTTGTGTGACAAGAAGAGATAAGATACGGAATGAAGTAATTAGGGGTACCACAAGAGTTAGAAAACTACCATATAAGATCCAAGAAAGTAGACTGAGGTGGTACGGTCATGTCATGAGAAGAGATGACCAGTATATTGGGAGGAGAATGATGGAAATTGAGGTACAGTGAACAAGAAGGAGAGGGAGACCAAAGCGAAGGTGGATGGACTGTATCAAGGATGACTTTCGATCAAAGGGATTAACCCGTGATGAGGTGTGGGGCAGAGGTAGATAGAGAAAGCTGACCAGAAACATCGACCCCACATAAAAGTGGGAAAAGAAGAAAAAGAAGAAGAATTGAACTAGGCTTCTGTTTAATGTGAAAGCGAAACCACCAGAGTTTGAGACACCGAACTAATAAAGAAAAATGGATTCAAGCATCTACTCCGCATTATTGGCTTACTCTTTATACAGAAATGTCATCTTAATTTTGTGGGCATGGTGAGAACAAAAATTAAGACCTTACAAATAGGCGCAGAATGACGTGTGTCAACCATGACGCGGGGCCCGTAAAGTTTAAACCTGTCAGAATTTTAATACTAATTAAGATTACATTATACAACAACAATTATTACAATGATATGCTGCTAACAAAACAATATTAATGATAAAGTTTATAACGAGGAAAACTGCATTTATTAATTTCTAGTATTGAAGACTAGATTATTCTCTGCATCATCTTAGGATCTTGAGAAAGGAAAAAAAGAACTTGGCCATAACAGGTAAATTTCATAAAATTCGGAGGAACCTTCTGAGCAAATGCTGCAAATTTTTGTAGATATCCTATAGATCTATATACCGGGTAACACTGTTAGAGGCTACAGTGCAAAACGACAGCATATATAAGAAAGGCCTATGAAAGTGTCCAATTTTTTTACACCTTAGGTGTATTTAGGCTTCAACCTGCCTTTAAAGGTTTAAAGGTCGCTCATGAATGGCAGAGGCAAGGGACAGTGACTTTGCCCTAGCAATCAGGACAATGCCCTAGAGACTGACCATATATTTTAAGATCAGTGTCCAATCCTCTTCTCCACCCAAGCTAGGTCCAGGGAGGGCCAGGGAGTGACTGATGATGACTCAGCAGATAGACCTATAGCCTCCCCCAATCCCTCCAACCTTAGCTCACAAGGATGGTAAGGTTGCAGATACTAATAGCATTAACGAGTCTGAGCGGGACTCGAACCCCGTCTGGCAAACACCAGACAGAGACGTTACCAATCAGGCCACAACAATCCTCCTATTGATATATCCAGCACTGATTACATATAGTTTATACATTGAAGTTACAGCCTCATCATGACAGGCTTTCTTTTGATTAGCGGAAAAACTGTTCGCATATTTTCAACATACAGTAGTAATCCAACTTAAAAGGGGAACAGAGGATATTAAACACACAGAAAGCAAGAGTGAGAGATGAATGGTGCCGTGTGAAATATATATATATATATATATATATATATATATATATATATATATATATATATATATATATATATATATATATATATATATATATATATATATATATAGGGGCTTCGAAACACGTGCTGTGTGTGTAAAGGTGGCTTCGAAACACACTGGAAGAATATTCAGTGTACAGTAGGTGTTAGATGCGACTGACGTCAATTCTGTAGTTAGTAGTTGAATGATATGCCAAAATCATTGTCTTAAATGCCAATAATTATTATTTTGTAGGCTTATCTGTTTCTATTTTCTACCATTCTGGTTTTCATAAACATTTTGGCATTTTTTGTGTTTTAAAAACTTTTTTTTTAGAACTTCCCCAAATCTTTTTTGGAGGCTGTAAATTTAAGACTTCGTTGATATTGTCACAACAGTTCACTGACCCGAACTACTTGCAAAATTTAAAGAGGAAACAGCTGTGGAGTAAATGTTCTAAATTTCTGTATTCTATAAGGTTCTTTTTCATTTTTTACTATATACCTTTGTATTTGCCACCTATGAGTATTGTCGTATAACTGCCTTCATATTTCTTAAAACAAATTTCAAGCTAAATAATGAGACAGTCTATATATATTATCCAGTGTTTCTCCCTTTGTGCTTTTTAACTTAAGGAGTCCTAAATAAATTACACTTGATATAAATACATCACACTTGATAGTGTATTCAGTTCAATTATTTAACATATTTCACATTAGCCAGAATTCAATATTATCATTCTTTTATACACAAAGAAGAGGTGTTTCTTGAATCAAAATTTTCATACCAATTAATATAAAGAGGTGAAATTGGATCTTTTCTTGGGACAAGTTCAAAACTTAGGACCAAAATTATACATGTCTGTGGATGGCAAGCCTCTTCCTGCAAGATTGCATATTACAACAACAGTTCTTACTGTGAAATGCTGTTAGCAAAAACATAACACCATATTATTGATAAAGTTTATAATGAGGAATACTACATTTGTATATTTCTAGTATTGAAGACTACATCATTCTCTGCATCACAGCTTTGGTGGATTTAGTCTTCAACCTGTCTTTCCTAATGATATATCCAGTACTGATTACATATAGTTATAAGTTGAAGTTACAGTCTCATCATGACAGGATTTCTTTTTATGAGCATTTATTGCTACTTACTTCAATCGTAGTGCGTTTTATATAATCCATTACTAAAAAAGAAAAAAAGAAAAATACTCCAAAGTTTTTAGTGCGAAGATCTTTCATCGATTCGAGAGTAGCTTGTGAAGGGAATATCATTGTTTGTTGCAGTTGTCAATTTTTTGGGCAATGATAAGGGTTTTACACTTTGATGAGAATAACGAATAAGATAAGTATATGAAGTTTATCATCATATTTATTTGACAAAATACACATCTGTACATAAAACAACTTAAGAATAAAATAAGGTATAATTAGATAGTAGATGGTCTGTCATTTGAAAGGACGTCGTTTAGCTAAATATGTGTGTGACTTTTATTTAAAATGGTGCTCCATAGCCATTGCTAGGCTTTGGTGGAGCTCCGTAGTCATTGCTAGGCTCGGCTGGTGCTCCGTAGCCATTGCTAGGCTCGGCTGGAGCTCCATAGCCATTGCTAGGCTCGGCTGGTGCTCTGTAGCCATTGCTAGGCTCGGCTGGAGCTCCATAGCCATTGCTAGGCTCGGCCGGTGCTCCATAGCCATTGCTTGGCTTAGGTGGAGCTCCATAGCCATTGCTAGGCTTGGGAGGAGCTCCATAGCCATTGCTAGGCTTAGCAGGAGCTCCATAGCCGTTGCTAGGCTTAGGTGGAGCTCCATAGCCGTTGCTAGGCTTGGCAGGAGCTTTGTAGCCATTGCTAGGCTTGGCAGGCGCTCCATAGCCATTGCTAGGCTTAGCTGGAGCTCCATAGCCATTGCTGGGCTTGGGAGGAGCTCCATAGCCATTGCTAGGCGTAGCTGGAGCTCCATAGCCATTGCTAGGCTTGGCAGGAGCCCCATAGCCATTGCCATTGCTCTTTCCATAACCATAAGGTACGACTCCGATGAGCTCGTTGACCGAGTAGAAGTCTTCAGCATCAGCGCAGTCGAAGTTGAACCACCAATCACAGACGAGGTACTGTTGGTTGAAGATTGTTCCGTTGGGGCAGAGGAAGGAGTCCTGCTGGCGGCGTCCATTGGGTCTGTCCTGGCAGATGTGGAAGACCTGGCAGCCAGCCTCTTGATCTGTGTCGGCATAATATCCAGGGACATTTTGGGCGTTGCAGTCGAATCCAGTGTCTGGAACAAACGCTAAGACGGGATAATCTACACCTGGAACACCGCCTCCAGGGATGTTTTCTGCCAAGGCTGCAAGTGGATCTACTCCATAGGCGTTTCTTGGAGGTCCGTAAGCATTGCTTGGTGGAGGTCCATAACCATTACTGGGAGCTGATGGTGGGGGTCCGTAGCCATTGCTTGGAGGTGATGGTGGGGCTCCGTATCCATTGCTGGGAGGTCTGTCCGCCCATGTGACGGCCAAGATAACTAGAAAGCAATAGAGTTAATTGTTACCTGATTACCGATTTTTATATACTGTATATCGTAAGCATTGATCTGTTATCTGATGTTAATTGTCTGTTGTATATTTGGTGTTTTAATAAGTCTTGTAATTTTATTTTACAAATCTATTTTGGCTAAAACTAAATTTTCTACCAAAAAGACTGAATATTTTTGTTTTATCAATATTTTTCTGTTGATATATTAACACGATTATATACTTTGATACAACAGTAAACAAGATTTTGGGATTTGTTTTGAAGGGTTTAAAAGCTTACCACAAAGAACAAGAACCTTCATTTTAACGTTGCAGAAGTAGACTAAAATCTGTATGCTTTGGATGAAAGAATCAGCTATTGAATGACATCTCATATATTATGAGAATCGTATATATACTGTAGTGATCCAGTACAGGTTTCGGCTCCGCCTTTGCGGCCTTGTATGAGGCCGTCACGAATGTGATCTCGATTCTTTAGCTCTATATGTATGAGAAGTAATGCACAAAGATTTAGGAAAAGATGTTATTAATGGTGAAATGCTGAACATATTTTTTTTTTTTCAATTCTCGACATATGTACAGTTTTATGAGAGTATTAATCCCGGAAGGGATGTAAGGTACTGATACGCGTTTCGATGATTTTGAAAAGGGATTCGAAAGATGGTTCTATAGGTTATTAATTTTGCCTGGCATTACTTTGAAAGTTCTTTCTTATCTTTAGACAATTTCAAATTGAAATTTTAATGTCTCCACTCCTCTCTCTCTCTCTCTCTCTCTCTCTCTCTCTCTCTCTCTCTCTCTCTCTCTCTCTCTCTCTCTCTCTCTCTCTCTCTAATTGTAATCTTGCATGACTTCCAGCTACGTGATACGAAACCACGAAAGTGCTTTAGTTTTTTGGTATTTTTTAGATTAAATTTCACTACTAGTTGTTCCTTAGAAATGTTTGATGTCAATGGAAAAATCCCATATTTTCTATTTAGATTCTTTCTAATTTTCATTTTACTTGATAAATGCATTCATAGCCATAATTACAGAATGCTAATCTAAAAATCTCAAGGTATTCTTTTGATTTTTATTTAGGTTATTAATATTTCTAATATTATTTCTTCTCGTGATTGCCTTCTCAAAATTTTGAAGAATGAAGCGATTATTAGTTGTTTAATAATAACGAAACTTTGACCAGTTTTTTCACGATATATACTGTATGTTGTTTATTATTCGGTGTAGGAATGTTCTCTACTGTATATGAAAGGGTATTTTATTTATTTGTTAAGTTCACGCCCCGATGTTATTTTAAGTAAAAATTTATGTAAGTGCATAGGTCAAATTATGGGTCGTTGTAGTTCGGTCTTTGTTTCAGATATCCATTACGTAAATGTATGTTGAAACCCTGTTCGGATTTAATATAATTTATTGAAACACAGATTTAACTCAGTTGTAAGCAAAGAATGTGACGGTGGGTGTTTTGGCCAAGTGTTTCAGTGCTCAGACCGAGAGTGTCTGGAAATACGTTGGATAGGATCACTAGCATTTGTTGTGGTAGGCGGCGTTCCGGTCTCTACCTAATCTTTTATTACTTTCTGAAATATGGGAAATATGTACTCTTCTGTTGCCATCCCCTACAAGGGATATGACGTATACTCGAAGCAAAAGTATTTTATATAAATATATAAACTTGTATATATATATATATATATATATATATATATATATATATATATATATATATATACATATATATATATATACATATATATATATACATATATTTATATATTATATATATATACATATATATTTATATTTATATATATACGCACACACACATATATATACAGTATATTTATATATATATATATATATATATATTATATATATATATATATATATATATATATATATGCCTTTGGTATATATATGTATGTATATATATATATATATATATATATATATATATATATATATACATACATACATATAAGTTTTCAGATTAATAAGAAAGCGGCAATTACGTTTCTCTATTTAATATTTGACGTCTATATGTGTCTCAAGTCACTTTTTTCCCGTGACTCATCATCAGGAATACAATGGTTATGGGGAGGGAGTGGGGAAAATTTTCAAGTCAAACATATTTTGAACTTTCGAAATTACGTGTCGACGCTGAATAATATGGAGAGACATAAATGCAGTTTTCCGATTATTTTGAAAATTATATTGAGCTTAGATTTTCCAGAGAGATTTCTGTCCTAGATTCTAGTTCGCCAGTATGATATCTATTATAAACGTAAAGTAACATGCTGGTAGGAGACTGATGTCTTGCTTGATAAATCCTGAATTGCAGTTATCAGTTAGGTACTGATGTCTTTCGAGCCTCTGGTGACATGACTGAAAGCTACCTGGCCTTTCATTTGAAGGAGCTAGGGTTTGATCTCAGTATAATATAGAAATTTGCTTATATTCGAAAACTACTAACCATTTCAAGGCCTATAAGACCCTCTTTTTTTATATAATCAATGAACTAGGATTCTGTATGTGAAACCAAAACCGCCAGAGTTTTAGACACTGACCTAATTAAGAAAAATGGATTCAAGCATCTACTCCGCTTTTTTTACTTACTCTATATAGAGAAATGTCATCTTAATTTTGTGGGCATGGGGAGAACGGAAATTGAGACCTTTCAACTAGGCGCAGAATGACTTGTGTCAACCATGACACCTGCCACCCCCCCCCCCCCTTTTGTGTGGTTATCATTATATTAGTACTAGAAATTATATATATATATATATATATATATATATATATATATATATATATATATATATATATATATATATATATATATATATATATTATACTGTATGGATCCCGGGTCTGAGCACCCAAAAATATTATACGATTATGACTCCCGAAGTCTGGGTACTAACAAATATATTATACTATGGCTCGTGACTTGGAACCAAACGTATGATATTATATATACTACGACTGGCAAGTTAATCAGCCTCTCAAATTCCAAATTACCTTGTTTGCTTTAACATTAAAACTGTTACACTTCAAAACATTGATACCTGAATTCTGAGACCATTAACTAACTCCCAGACAGCAATATATAAAACACCGAATATCCAAAGGTCTCTTAACCACACTTAAAACTAAACTGGGTAATTAATTTTAAGTACTAATAACACTTGTTTAACTCTCACTGTGGTTCTTAACAGGAATCCAGCGAAATTGGTCTTAAATAGTGGTGATTGGAATAATACACTTCATGAAAATAAATATATTCTATGAAAATTACAACACATTGAAAAGAATTTTCATAAGAATATTAAGTCACTGGTTAAAGTATAAAATCTGAACAAAACTTAGAATAAGACAAAAATGTTAGGATCTGAAATTTATAATAACTTGACTTGAACTATTATATCTGAATAAACCTTAAGCTAAGAGAAGAAATAATTCATTGAAAATAATACAAATGCTTGAAATAATTCTGAAATAATGTAATGTTCAAGTTTGACTCTTAGTGAATAATAGTTAACCAGACCGCTGTACAAACATATCCCGCCTACAGGGCCGTTTACTAAAAATGTTATACAAAGCCAACACACACTAATCCTAATACAATGGGTTTAAAAATCACAATTTGCTTTGGAGCACAGTCACCTAGGAGAGGATACACTAGAACGCACTGAACACTTTCGACACTAAACTGGGTTACAGGCGTGAATGAGAGAGGGAGAGGGGAAGGAGGCTATCTTCTGGCTACCGTTTTAACTCGATCTCTACGTCTGTCTGTGTCTCTGACTTTAACCCATCCCTTTGTCACCTATATATGAAATTTTGTCTAATTCCAGAAACTTCCAACTTCTTTGGGAAGCGTAGGGGGCTTGTGCCTAAGGGCATCAAAGTATTCAACTAGATAAAAATGCCAAGAGGTGTATCAGGGTTTTTTTGGTAACTCTCAGATACACGTCAATACACCCGTGAGGCGACTTCCCAGCTAGCTCCGCCCACCTATTGTCCCCAAAATAAAGAAGAAGTTAACCTCCTCTCACCGGCTATTCTTGAAAATTCGAAAACACCTGGTAAAGAATATTCCAAAGAACATGTTCTGAAATTCTCTCTCAAACAAAACGCAATACATCGTAGGATATAAAAGAACATTACCTAAGCCCTTGTTTCTATCTCGCATGAATCCCACAACACTTTCAAATAGATAATGTAAGACTTCAGAGCAAACATACGTGAAATAAAAAGTTAATTCTTTACAAAAAATACGGAAATTACATATTTTAACTTGAATAAAGAATATAATGAAATTCACGACGAAAGTATTATGTTATTTACATAAAATACTTATATCTACACGAGGGGTTCATTTTACGGGCTGGGTATCATCTCCTAAATGCACAAATGAAAACAATATATGAAATATAAATAAAATTATCAATAAAATACGATATTTACTTTACACCAGATCAGCTTCGTAAATATATATATATATATATATATATATATATATATATATATATGTATATATATATATATGTATATATATATATATATATATATATATATATATATATATATATATATATATATATATCTTTGATGGAGATAGGGGTTTTTATTTTTCAATACAGGTATGCTGTCATTAACGGGGTTGAAGTTATGAAATGATTGTTGAGGGTGCACACATATGGTCATTATAAGTATGTAATATGACTGATGATTGAATGAAGGTCAAAGGATAGTTATACTTTATTAACAATGAGTGTATTGTACATATTAGTATAGCAGCTAACATTTTAATGAATAAATTTACAAGACTTTGTTTTTTAACTTACTTAATCGTAAATACATCACACTTGGTAAAGTGTATTCAGTTGAAAAACAACTCAAAGAGCTCAATTATTGAACCTTTTTCATATCATCCAGAATTCAATATTATTTTTTTTTTTTACATAAATGAGAGGTGAGTCCTGAACCAGAATTTTCATACCAATAAATAAAAAAACGTGAGATTTGATTTATTCTAGGACTAGTTCAAAACTTAAAGAGCAAAATTATACATATCGGCTGTGGATGGCTAGCCTCTTTCTACAAGATTACATATTACAACAACGATTCTTACTATGACATGCTGTTAACAAAACAATATTAATGATAAAGTTTATAATGAGGAAAACTACAATTGTCAATTTCTAGTGCTGGAGACTAGATTATTCTGTGCATCATCTTTGGATTTTGAGAAAGGAAAAACGAACTTGGCCGAAATAGGTAGATTTCTTAACTTTTAGAGGGAACTGTTTGAAAAATTTCGTAAATATCTGTAGATTTCTTATAAATCTATATACCTGGTAACACGGTTCGAGACTACAGTGCAAAACGACAGCATATATATTAAAGGCCTATGAGAGTGTCAAAAAGGGTTTACACTTTGGATGGATTTAGGATTCAGTCTGC
>NC_090751.1:17000778-17005778 GCF_036898095.1 Palaemon carinicauda
TCACGATACCGAGAAGCTAAACTCTCATACTCACACACACACACACACACACACACACACACACACACACACATATATATATATATATATATATATATATATATATATATATATATGTAATATATATATATATATATATATATATATATATATATATATATATATATATATATATATATATATATATATCATTATACATATATATATATATATATATATATATATATATATATACATATATATATATATATACATATATATATATATATATATATATATATATATATATATATATGTATATATATATATATATATATATATATATATATATATACATATATATATATATATATATATATATATATATATATATATATACATATATATATATATATATATATATATATATATATATATATATATATATATATCATTTTATATATATCATTATTATCAACCAAACTGCAACTCCTGATAATATAGAATGCTACAAGTCCAAGAAGGAAAACTGCCTACTGCGGAAAAAATGAGAGAAGGCAGGAATTAACTATTAAAACAATGTAAAATAAGCATTACATAATAAGATGATTAACATCGTTAGATATATACGTAACATATGAACTATGTAACGAGACTTAATTTAATACGTTGTTTAATTTGGTCACACCCTCAGTAAAATTTGTAGAATATGTATAGTATTGATCTGTAGGAAAGAAAACGGAACACAGTGAGATTCTATGCATCCTCGATAATCCATGGTAGATGATATTAGCTGTGAAAATAGGGAAGACAAGAATGATCGGGATTATGATTTTTTATGCACTATGCATAGAGGTAATTGAAAGATGGTTTCAGAGTTATGCCCAGGTAAGGGATAAGAAATTTAATAGACTTTAGCAACCAAGAAGCATCAAGAAATTTGATGAATCAGGTCATTTCTGAAGAGATTCAGCACCTACAGGTATGCACTCAGGAGATTTAATCGATGTAAAGAATCTTTCACTATCTACATTAGCAGCAAGATGGTTTTCAAGACAGAGCCATGCATCGAGCTCATATGATACGATAAGTACAGGCCCAAGAACATTACCTTGAGGAATACCGGATTTTACGCTCCTGTAGGCACAGTCATTTCAATTAATAACTAGTGTTGGCAAAATATTGGCTAATAATTCAATGATCAATAGCAATACTCGGAAATGATCCATTTACTTTCACGTGCTTAAGTTATAAAGCAAGGGCATCATGATTTACACGGCCAAATTAACACTAAAACATACACCAATAATATGAACTTCATGACGAATGTCAAGGCATATGAAATAGTAAGAAAATGATTACAAGCTCTCACGCCCTCTACGAAAGCAAAGCTGTAAATAAAGGAAGATATATATATATATATATATATATATATATATATATATATATATATATAAATGTTTATATATAAATATATATATATTATATATATAATTTGTATATACAGTATATATAATTATATATAGATATGTATATATATTAATCTGTGGGCATAATTAATAGGTTATTATGTCTATTAACACGATAATTATGGACATATTTCAAATATTACCTCTAAGCTTGGCAGTATAATGATAATATTTAATTGGCATGACACGTGAGGGGAAAACCACTCTCCCTTTCCAAGGAACTATTATCTGCTGACCTCATGGGTGACCTCGTTGACCTCATTAGAGAATTGTTTGCTGGGCTAGTTGACAGTATTCCCTCCCTCACTAAGGAAATACTTTGCCGTTATAAATGAGAACTCTGGGGGCGTCTCCTTCCCGGCCAGGCGGTTCCACTATTATTTCATTCACGGTCACCATTTTTATGTCTTCGTTGCTTCAGTTAGCATGATTATTATATTATCTGCAGCTTTTTAACTGCCCGTTTTTTTGTTTACTGTAATTTAGTTGCTTGATATATATTTAGATAATAACTTGGAAAATAGGAAAGGAAAGGAAATAAGAATAAGAGAGGGTTAACCTTCAGACGTAAGTCGATGAAAACCTACCTAGATTTAAGAAAAATAGAGAACGTACATTCTTGCACCTCATTCATATTGATGAATTCTTTCTAATATTTGCACCGTTTAATTAAACCAGGACTTTTTTGATCACCTTCTAACTATAATTTTTCCTACTTTATTTCCCATGGTTTCTTTTTATAACAATAGCACCTTGATGCATAAGTAAATTATCTAGCCTTTTTATTAACCTAACTTTTTTCTTAAAATTTTGTAATAGCTTTTTCAACTTTCATCACACAACATATTGATGATATATTTTTTTTTCATCTTTTAACCCATTTTTAGCATTGTGCACTTTGTGAAAAACTCTTATTGGATATTTTTCCACTTTGTATATTCCACAACAACCCTTCTATAAAGGAGACTTAGGGGTTGAAAAACAGTTATTGTTTTCTGTCTCTGAAATCCTTTGTGACTCACGACTGCCTCCTGATTCACATACTTCAACGTCACTGACTTCCATTCTTCCCTCCTTGCTGTTGTTTACCAGTTCATGACTCCAGATTTCTTACTGTCACGAACCATACAGTAATTGATATTCACTTTCAATTTTACTTTCTTTGTGACGCAACAGTACTTTAAAAAAAAATATGTATTATTTTTTCTAATCTCCAAGTTATCGTCTACGAACATCAGCCATTTCACTAGTAATCTTCATGTACGAGATAATTTACATACCTACATATGTGCATCTATGTACAATATACTTAAATCCTCACAGACATACACTACTGTCAGTCTGCCTGACTCTAATTAGCTGCACAAAAATGATAATAATGAAAGTTAACGAAATATGGTACGCTGATCACTCGTGCGTGAATGCAAACATGAATTAAAATCAAGGAAGATATTGCATCAGTTTATTCTTTTAAAAAGAGATTGTGGAATATGAGATAAATGCAGATATGTGGCTACTGAGAAATAAGATACGTTTAGGGAAGAAATCAATGTTATTGAAATTTGATATGATCAAAATAGTAAAATTGATCCAAAGAATAGGTGTTTTTTTATTGTATGAAATTATTATAAATTTAAAAAAGATACTTTTGGAGAAAACAATGATCAGTCATGTGAACAGAATAACATGGAAAAGAATCATGCAGTTATAAGTCAAAAGAGAAAATATTGATAAGTCTTACTTTTTTAGAAAAGTAAGAAAATAAGTGAACATGGCTATGAAGGAAAACAGTGATGGGTCAAGGAAGAAAGTTGTTTTAAAAGACCTGAAGATAAATATTTATTATTTTTAGTGAAATGGGAATCGAACATAGAAATAGAAAAAGTTAATTGTTACTAAAAATATATATAAAAAGGAGACAAAAAAATAGAGATAATTATTCACTTTTTTCCCTGAAAAGAAATCAAGAGTAGAAACTATTTGGAGAAAACAATTATCGGCCAGACGAATGTTGCTGGGTAAGGTCACGAAGAAGGAAGTCGGCGTGGGATCGAAGCATGGGGATGGTCAAGATGACACGGAAAGATCACAGACGAAAGGTCACTGTAACACGTAACGCGAGAAGAAGCCAAAAAAAAAAAAAAAAAAAAAGATGAGTAGAAAACAGAGAAAAGAAAAAAAGTGAAGGTGATCCTTCCTCTGATGGACGGGTCCGAAGAACTTCGTGACCGTGTATCCATATTGAATTTTACGAAATCCTTTTACCGAGTAGATTTTCCTTCTCGTTCCTCTTTGTAGGATTTACGCTTGAATGCCTTTTCAGATTAGATGGTTTTAGTGGCCAGTTCAGTTTTACTTATACTGGCTATATCAGATATTCATGTGCAGATTGCTTGTACGTTAAGAAATTTTTACGCTAAAAGCATTTTTAGAATTGTCAGTGGGACGTTTTCCATAAATTTATGGTCGAAGGAAATGATAGTAAGTATGGTTATACTTTGATTTACTTATATAATAGTAGGCTAATATATCCAAAACAAATTGCATTGTATTGGTTATAGATTTTTTAATATATTTCAAGTTTGCATTTAAAATGATACATCAATGTTCAATTTGTAAACTGTAAAATTTATGTAACCTAGATAATAGTTGCTTGGTAAAGAAAATCCATAGGGTATTTGCATGGCAAGCACGCTCGCCTCTTGAGTACCATCTCATAAATGCCGAGTTTATTTCATGCTCTATACAAGAGTTCAACAGGAATCGCATTTATAAACAAAAGAACCGTACGTGGCTGAACTTGCCTCTTTCGGAAGGCAATAAACGCCGCACTTAAATGCCCGTAATACCCTGTTTTTACACTGGCCTAATGATAGCGTGAGATGCTTATTATCTAGCGCAATGGAGAGAGAGAGAGAGAGAGAGAGAGAGAGAGAGAGAGAGAGAGAGAGAGAGAGAGAGAGAGAGAGAGAGAAGGTCTGCTATCCCACTCCCATCTAATCATAACAGCCCACATTCCAGTAGGTGGGAGTACAGTTGGGGGTGGGATGGGCGCATGTTGCAGGTGGATAGTGATAGGGTATTGGGAGTCTGTCTTGGGTAGAGGATGTTTAGAGGCACCGGGATTGGAGGGTGATGGGTAGATTGGTTTCTTACTTGTTGCTATTTTATTTGCGCGACATTTTTTGCTTCCTTGATTGCTGTCACATATGGCTGCTGCTCGATAGAATAGGGAGATGTGGGTCATTTTAGTTAATTTTAGGTTTATAGTGAAAATTATATAGTTATAAACAAAAACGTTAATTCAAAATCATCCTATTGTAAATTCATGTGATTGAATCTTGTTTTCTTAGAATAACAATTTCCATTTGTGTCATTGTTATGGCAATTGCCTTGATTTCTTTTAATATCCCAAGAACATGTTTTTATGGAGCTGAGTTTTCGATGCATGCATTATGCTTTGATAGTGTTAGGTATAATATCGGACGCGATCCCCAAAGAGGCCGACGGTGCTATCAAAGAACTGGTGAAGGCCTCTAGATCACTGTCTCT
>NC_090751.1:17010778-17015778 GCF_036898095.1 Palaemon carinicauda
CTCTCCTATCTTATTTCTCTTCCTCTTGTTTTGTTAAAGTTTTTATAGTTTATGTAGGAGATATTTATTGTTGTTACTCTTCTTAGAATATTTTATTTTCCTTTTTTCCTTTCCGCACTGAGCTATTTTCCCTGTTGGAGCCCCTGGGCTTATAGCATACTGCTTTTCCAACTAGGGTTGTAGCTTAGTAAGTAATAATAATAATAATAATAATATAAGAAGCTTCTGATTTGAAGCGGAATTTGTAGTTACCTATTTTAGGTTTCATAAATAGAGGAAATTGTGGAATACAGATTCTAACCGTAATAGAACATCAAATTATATTAGATTGTGGTTTTTTCATTTAAGAAATAACGCCACATGGACGTAATATCATCGGTTACTTTCCTTTGGCCCAATCGCTGTTTAATGAACAACCCCACGTGACCCAATCCTAAAGTCCATACTATGCAGAGCAACATTTACAATCAATCATTTTCATTTTATTTTCAATTATGGCCCTACAATAATTGTCAGTATCTGCATTTTCAGTTCATCAAATGATTGAATGTTTAAGGATTAACAATATTCTGTATCAAATAAAGTGGGATGAATTAAGGCCAGTTCTGTGAGAGTTAAGAATGTTAATAACGCGGTCTGGTTAAATTATTTTTCGAAAATGATAAAAAAAAATGCATTAATACATTTCAAAATTGGAGAGCGTTATTGGAGATGACATGGCGTTTCTTTTTACTGTGTTTCTGGGTCAGCTAAGTGATTATATAAAATGAAATTTCCGGATTTCATTTAATTTCATGTCTTAGGAGACTTTAATGCTGCATTCCAAAATTTGGAAATAGAAAATTTTAACAATGTGTCACTTCACTATGCTTATAATTTTATTCGTACATGCGGGAATTCACTCTATTTTAATATGCATTAAGGTGATTGCTTTATAGACGCTGAGATCTAAACTTTAAACAATTCCATTTCTAGCTGAAAGTGTGTTCAACCCTTTTCCCTTCTTAATTTCACCCAAGTTTAAATCTCACATTTCCTAATTATGTTGAGATTTATGGACACGCCGGACGTACGATCTCAGCCTCCCTGCGCTACAACCCCCTATCCCCCCCCCAAAAAAAAATAAATGGCTGAAAGAAAAGTAACGGATTCTAAATAGGGGAATGCGTTCATTGTTGAAACGTATAATATGTTTTGAGGTGCGGGGTATATATACAATTTGTTATTTATGAAACAATATACCATGTTTTGAAAAAAATAAAATGTTTTTCCTTATAATTAATGATCTGATCGTCTTTTGAGGTGCAGGATATATATACAATTTGTTATTTATGAGACAATATACCCTGTTTTGAAGAAAATAAAAAGTTTTTCCTCATTAATGATATGATCGTCCTGTTTTGACATTTTTTTTACCGAATTAATTTCGTCAAAATCATTTTATTGTTTTTCTGTAATATGTGTAAATAGAGCACGGATGTATATGTTACATGTTACTATTCGTACTTTTCCATGTCGTGCAACACAAGAAAAATCTTTCTTCAAACTTTTATTTTATAGTATTAAAACTCGAATTAATTATTATAACATTGTTTCCTACACTTAATTTCCATCCTCTTATCTTGTACTCTAAAGATGGCTGTCAACATTGGTGTGCACGAGAAGTGATTTTATGGTACTTAATGGCAAGAGACTCGGTGTTCTTAGTCTTAACGAAACCGCTAATTGAATATATTATCAATAGGAAATCTTTTAAAGTCAGCGTTAAACTCCTATTCTTATATTATTATTATTATTATTATTATTATTTCTTTAGTCCTTTAGCTATATTTCATGTCATCCTTATGTGTTTTTTATTATTTTTAATTGGTCTATTTCAGAGGATCGTAGCATCAATGACCTTTCAAAAAAAAAAAAAAAAAAAAAAAAAAACTATTAGAGTGTTATAGCTACACGTATTCACTCGATAATGATCGTTAGAAGATAGCTTATGCCTGTGCTTACAGACACTCACACAGTGTGTGTGCTTAAGTATCCGAATACGTAAAGACAACATATATTCAGTGATTAAATTAGAGAACATTTCATTAAACTAAGTTTAAGTAATTGAATTTATAATAACTGAGGTGCGAAAATGGTAAGATTCAGTATCAGCTAAAAATGGGTATACTTTTTTTCTTTTTAGTGGTCGATTTTGAATTTCTGAGGTCAATATTGTCTCAATGATTCTTGAGTAACAATATCACGTGTTTTTTTTTTTTATTGTTTTTTTTTTCTTTTTTTTTATTCCGGTCAAAAAAAAATTAAATAGTAATTTAATTCTACCATTAACTGCGCCACAACTTCAGTCATCGAAGTCAGAATAAATAAAACAGGCCGAAGGAAACGCAACAACTTTTTTTCCCCGAGGCATTTCGTGCCATTTGAATACCAGATTTCATTTCCCAGTGGAATGTGAGAGTAATCTCGCAGAAGCTCTTCAAAAGCCCTTGCAGTATCTATAACTCATTTTATGCATGATAAAGAAGCGTGTAATTTTTCTTCTTTTTTTTTCTCCATCTTGGTGCTTTTATTATTTTTTTTTTTTTAAGTTCTGCGTTATGTGTGTGGTAGTAATTTCGCAGTAGGCCTAAGAAGGATGTTTCGAAAACGAATTTGTTTCTTCAAATGCTGTGGTCAATAAGAAGCAAAACGCAGTATTCTTCGTTTACCCAGGAGGGAAACAAACCAGAACGGAGAATGGAAGGTGACCAAACCCATTAAAATTTCCGTATATTGTAACTTCAAGCATCGATTGAGGTACTTGTAAGGTACCTTCACTCTAACCATTATTGTATGTGCTAATTTTGTTATGGAAATGAAGTAAGTAAACAACTGAGCTGTCTTACAAACGATACCATGCGGTGATTCTTCTTCTCCTTCTTCTTCTTCTTTTTTTTTTTTTTTTTTTTGCCCCTACCCCGGAAAGTATTTATATACTATTATACTTTATTGCTTGTATTAGTATATGGATGACTGATGGATATTTGTTTCATTGCTGTTGAATTTTCAAACGCATGCTCTGAATTATATTTCAATGGAATAAACAACGTTCTTAGAAAGCGGATAAAACAACATGATGGAACCAAACCTTGTTATATCTTAATGAAACAGTTTCAGCATTACACAGATTACTGTGATAGAAAATATTTAAAAAAAGAAATGATAATTACTACAAAAATACAATTTTTACTAGTACAGTTATTCCAGAATCATAACGACATCCAAAATTATTACACTTCTTCCTTATTGATTTATTTATCCACATTTATGTAGTATTGTAAAACAAGATACAGATGATTGTAAAACTATATTTATTAAAAATAGATTCAGCATTACTGGTTTAGTTGTGTGTAATAATATAAACGATGTAATGGATTATAGTCAGTGGCCATTTTAAAGGATTCGTTACCACGCATCAGTGCAATGGGTAATGATGGTTCTTTTGGCCAAATAGTCAGGGAATATTTGGTTGTGTTTGGCTCAAAGCACATCTGAGAATGCTTGACACAATATGCTTGTTATGATTCAATCAAATTCTGAAAACCCACTTCACACAGGTAAGTAGAAGAAAAGGGGACAATTACGTGTAGGATTAGTTGATATCAAGTTTTCGGGTAAACAGAACGGTTTGAAAGTGAAACGTAAATTAACTTTATTTTGAATTGTTGGCACGTTTTGAGATGATAATTAGGAAACGCAAGGAAATAGTGATATTTTTAGCAATTTTTTAATTAACGTCACAAGTGGAAAAAATAATAAGCACCATCTGGCAACCTTGATTGCACACTTTCTAGAAGCTTCTGATGTCCCTAGGAGCGCCCTCACCCCATCCCATCACAGTTTGAAAATTACTACTTGAGAAAATACAGTATTTTTCCTATTGATTATTCAATCTTTGTGTAAGAAACCATAGTCTACGGGCAATGAACCCCTTGTCGAAATTGGCTGTCATCCTATACCAACCGTGTGTCACACGATCGTTCATTTTGTGCTTGTATCTTCGCTCTCCCTTCGCACTAAAAAGAACCTGAAAAAACATGTCTCTTTTACTCATTGGTAACGGTGTTGATTTTGAACATGAAATTTCCTGTTTCGTACCGTCACAATCCAGTTTGGGACCAGAATTTCTTTTCTATTAGCCTGTATGTAAAAAAACAAGTTTATATGTGTCTTTTATCCTACCTTCGAAACGATACGTAATGATTTTAATTGCTGGATTTTACGTTTATCTAAAGATATTTTGTTGGAATTGAAAAATACTGAAGCATTGACGTGTTTCCGTCAGAGAGGGATGGTTTCATCGACTCGCCTTATGTGTTGCATTGTAAAGAATTATACCGTCCCTTCGACCCTAGGTGCTTCCACTATTTTGCCCTCTTGCTTTACCTTTGTTCCTGGTCCTTTATTTCATCTTGCTGTCCGATCTCTTTGACTTCAATATCATGGTGCAACTGAAGGGGTTTCTATCATTCTCTAGTTGCACTTTGTGGAAGTGAATGGCCATTGGATATCAGAGCTGGGCCTTATGGTTCAAATTCCGTACATCTATGTATCCATTGTTTTTCCAACTGACCAATGGGGTACCTAGAATTTATCTTTCATTCTTTCTGAACTATTCAGGTTTGTCCATTTGCAGTACCTTATCATTATTTTCTAATACTTAATTTGTGTTTTTCCGTTTGTGGTTTCTGTATAATTTATCTTTAACTACGGGTTAATTCAACATACCTCTATAGTAATTTCGTACCCATTTCGTGTTATATACTGTGTGTGTATATATATATATATATATATATATATATATATATATATATATATATATATATATATATATATTTATATCGACTGGTGTTCATTCCATGATCTCATTCTTTATTGTAGTGTAGAAATTCATATTTAGTGTGGTTTCTTATATTAATCAAATTATTTATGACCTTCACATTCCTTGAGTTATTTTT
>NC_090751.1:17030778-17033278 GCF_036898095.1 Palaemon carinicauda
CAATTCTTACACCGTAGCCACTCCCTGAATTTCCATAGCTTTGTGAACCTCATCTGCTTTCCTGTTTAAATATTCTCTCCAGTCATGCCTGCTTTTCATTTGACCTCACTGTGAATACTAGAGTACTAAGAATGCTCTAGTACCTTATAATTTTCATTACGTCCTCGAAAACTTTCAACAATCAATTTCTGTCTTTTACTCCTTTTAATAGTATCGCAAGTATCATTTGATATCCATGGCTTTTTCTTTTTAAATACATGTCCAAAATTTCACTACCAAATGACTCATATGATATATGTTCTTAAGATCACACCATTCTCCATTAATTGTCTTCTCTTCGTCCCTCAAGTCTCGAAGGCTGCAAATCGGTTCCTTCTTTCAAATGCAAATATTTTTCTGTGCTCATCTTCCAGAAGCTTGTATCAAATTTCTGTTGATTGCTTTCTGTTTTATTTTCAGTGTGGTAATTAGGAGCTGGTAATCACTACCAATATCTGCATCTCTATAGCTTCTTACCACTTCTCAGAGTCCTCCTTTTTTATTAATGGCTATGTGGTCTATTTGATTTTTGTAATTGCTACATGGTGAAGTCCATGTAAATTTGGGATTGTCCTTATGCTGGAAAAGAGTGCCGCCAATAACCAGATTGTTTGTTGAACAAAAACTTATACAATATGCTCCATTTTTATTTGCAACTTCGCCAAGACCCTCAACACCCATCACATTCTCTATACTTTCATTATTACTTCCAACTATAGCATTGAAGTCACCAATCACAATTTTTTATATCTTTCTCTGGGATCTCATCTATTACACTGCAGTACTTCATAGTATACATCTTTTTTAGGGAATCATTTGTTGTTGCATAGCAAATTATAATGCTCATATTGCAGTGCTTTGAATTAAACTTTGCAAGTAACAATCTGCTATTTACAACTCTCCGCCCAGTTGATAGTTATATCTGAATATATATGTGTGTATAATCCACCTTTTTCAGACTTTGCCATTGCCCGTTAGATTAACTAACTCAACGCAGAACGGCAAGGATACAATTATCTTATTTTCTCTGTGCTCTACAGCATTGAAATTGCAATTGGGTTTATTTAGATAGGCGGCTCATCTGTCATTTAGGGATCAGTTTCTCATTAAGGGGTCCACAACACTTAAGCAGCCACTTTTCTGCCTCGAGGTAGAGTATATCTGCAGCTGAACGATAAATATAACTGTAATTTGCGTTGAAATTTTCTGGAGTCACCCCATATTATGGGAAAATGACTTACTATTGTGAGATGTATATTATTAGCATATCATACATCAATCTATATATACACATATGTATGAATTTATTTTTTAAGCTTACATATGTTGGTGTATACGCGCGCGCGCGCGCACACACATCTATCTATCTATCGATATATATATATATATATATATATATATATAATATATATATATATAATATATATATATATATATATATACATTTATATGTATGTATGTATGTATGTATGTAAGAGAGAGAGAGAGAGAGAGAGAGAGAGAGAGAGAGAGAGAGAGAGAGAGAGAGAGAGAGAGAGAGAGAGAGAGAGAGGGGCGGTTTCCCATCCTAACTGATATTCGAATCCTGGCGTGTATAAAAGGTTTCTTTACCTAATGTACTAAAACTGAGTTCAGAGATTTTCAGTGGAGTCGTACATAAAACTAAATATTCTTGGGAGATTAAAACTTTATTGCAATCGGCCACCACATTAATATGGATCTCTTTCACCTACCTAATGAATTGTAAATGTGATTTGTGTGTGTGTATGTGTGTGTGTAAGTGTATACCAACATTCGGTCGTATCCAACTTATAGATGCAGATGCTCTTCCCTTTCCAGCGATTTCATTTTTTGGTTATTCCACTTTGCTGGAAAAGCGTTGTTCTCGTTTGCCTCGACCGGAGTAGAGGTCAGTTTTGGGGAAAGGCGGTAATCTGGGGTAAATAGACGGAGAGAGAAGGGTCAAAGCTGCCTCAAGTATGAGCAATTAAATCTTTTTCGTTATATTCTGAGACGTTCGTTTTTGGAACCCGTCCTTTCTAACACCCTTCTCCTCTGTCAAGGTAAAGAATAATGTTTTTTCGTATAT
The DNA here is from genome assembly GCF_036898095.1 of Palaemon carinicauda. Classification (NCBI taxonomy): domain Eukaryota; kingdom Metazoa; phylum Arthropoda; class Malacostraca; order Decapoda; family Palaemonidae; genus Palaemon; species Palaemon carinicauda. Next base: position 17,032,907 of record NC_090751.1, read on the forward strand.
TTGAAGTATATTCTATTTTATGACTATTTTATTGAAGGCTGAACTAATACGCCGCTCGAAGCAAGTTGTGTTAACTAGTGTTATTTATTCTCGCTCCTTCAAAAATGGACTTTTTTTTTTTTTTATGTTCCTGTATATATTTTTCTTTTCTGGAGTACATCAATACATGTGTTCTCTTTTACTTAAAAATAGATTGATTATAAATTAAGACTTTATTTGTATTGATCATTCTTCTATTTCTTATTCGGGTCTTTTTTGGATTGTAACGGGGTTTAGGATAGGGATGGTATATTTTATAGTATTTAGCAGCTTGACTATTGAAATAAATATGCAGATGATTCTCTCTTTATTTCCTTAAGTAAAAAATAAAAC
>NC_090751.1:17038278-17053278 GCF_036898095.1 Palaemon carinicauda
AGCCTACTCCGATTTCAACTATTTTCCTTCACATTAGTTTCCACATGATTAAAACGTAACTCGGATAATGCCTTTGTTTACCATTTTAGAATTCGTTGACTTTATGCCGGCAAATACTCTTGCTCCTAAGCTTTTCATGCAACTACCTGAATACATCTGGATTTCTTTTATTTTTTTATTCCCATTTTCACTTTGTCCTTATTCATTTACTGGCGTAAATTCCAATCTCCGACCTTCTCTCACAGCATCAGTTTCTGTTAGCCCACTCCGATTTCAACTATTTTCCTTCACATTAGTTTCCACATGATTAAAACGTAACTCGGATAATGCCTTTGTTTACCATTTTAGAATTCGTTGACTTTATGCCGGCAAATACTCTTGCTCCTAAGCTTTTCATGCAACTACCTGAATACATCTGGATTTCTTTTATTTTTTTATTCCCATTTTCACTTTGTCCTTATTCATTTACTGGCGTAAATTCCAATCTCCGACCTTCTCTCACAGCATCAGTTTCTGTTAGCCTACTCCGATTTCAACTATTTTCCTTCACATTAGTTTCCACATGATTAAAACGTAACTCGGATAATGCCTTTGTTTACCATTTCAAAATTCGTTGACTTTATGCCGGCAAATACTCTTGCTCCTAAACTTTTCATGCAACTACCTGAATACATCTGGATTTCTTTCATTTTTTTTATTCACATTTTTACTTTGGCCTTATTCATTTACTGGCGTAAATTCCAATCTCCGACCTTCTCTCTCAGCATCAGTTTCTGTTAGCCTACTCCGATTTCAACTATTTTCCTTCACATTAGTTTCCACATGATTAAAACGTAACTCGGATAATGCCTTTGTTTACCATTTCAAAATTCGTTGACTTTATGCCGGCAAATACTCTTGCTCCTAAGCTTTTCATGCAACTACCTGAATACATCTGGATTTCTTTTATTTTTTTATTCCCATTTTCACTTTGGCCTTATTCATTTACTGGCGTAAATTCCAATCTCCGACCTTCTCTCACAGCATCAGTTTCTGTTAGCCCACTCCGATTTCAACTATTTTCCTTCACATTAGTTTCCACATGATTAAAACGTAACTCGGATAATGCCTTTGTTTACCATTTCAAAATTCGTTGACTTTATGCCGGCAAATACTCTTGCTCCTAAGCTTTTCATGCACCTACCTGAATACATATGGATTTCTTTTATTTTTTTATTCCCATTTTCACTTTGGCCTTATTCATTTACTGGCGTAAATTCCAATCTCCGACCTTCTCTCACAGCATCAGTTTCTGTTAGCCTACTCCGATTTCAACTATTTTCCTTCACATTAGTTTCCACATGATTAAAACGTAACTCGGATAATGCCTTTGTTTACCATTTTAAAATTCTTTGACTTTATGCCGGCAAATACTCTTGCTCCTAAGCTTTTCATGCAACTACCTGAATACATCTGAATTTCGTTTATTTTTTTATTCCCATTTTTACTTTGGCCTTATTCATTTACTGGCGTAAATTCCAATCTCCGACCTTCTCTCACAGCATCAGTTTCTGTTAGCCTACTCCGTGAAAGCGTGGCAATTTCCCCTATCGCGTTGCGCAACCCGATCTGTTGTAACGATCAAAATCACGAATTCTAGAACTTGCCCAACGAGGCTTACTTAAATCTTCCCCCTTTTCTCCGTGTTACCGAAGTAGGTAATGACTGAATGTTAACAAATCGTTACAACGGCTTCATGCATTTTCGTAGGTTTGCCTCAAACTCTTTGAAAAGGAATATGAATTCCCAGACATGTTTTTGTATTTCCATTGCAACTTGATATGTAATTTTTATCATTTTTAAACATATGAAGATTATTAAAATTATCAGAGTTATTATTATATACCAAATTACTAAAAATATTAATAGTATTAAAATTTTTTTTGTAACTAAAATTACTACAGTTTTTATTTACTCGTCTTGCGAGTGAGAATCCATAATTTTCACTAAATTTTAGTGAACTTTTTAGTTAGTTTTTCTTTCCCTTGTATTTTCTTGATTCACTTTTTTGCCAAGAATAGTAATGTAAAAAGTAATTGATTTATATATACAGTATATGAGTATACCTGGGGCTGCGTTCTGCAAGATAGCATTCTGGGAACTTGACAAGTGTCATGTTTGCTTGCTTCTAAAAGGAAATAATTCTTTTCCAATTAAACTACTCTCATGTCAGTTATTCGGTATTTTCTTTAGCAGCTAGCCATAATAATGATTCCCTGTGGATTGACATTCATAATTTTATTCGTAATATTTAACTAAACGTGCCATTGTCAACGACGTCAAGTGTTTTTAATATTTTTGCAGCGCTTTAATATCAGGTACGGCAGTTTGAGAGGAAGGTGGTGTTCGGTTATTTATATTATACCAGTGGCACTTGATTCAGACAATTGATGAAAAATTGTTCTGCTCAGATGTTAAAATAATTTTGTCTTGATCATCCTTGCTCGAAAGAGAGGGTTCTTGCCAACAATGATCAACCATCGTCGGAAGATTATTATTATTATTATTATTATTATTATTATTATTATTATTATTATTATTATTATTATTATTATTATTATTATTATTATTACATGCTAAGCTAGAACCCTAGTTGGAAAATCAGGATGCTTTAAGCCCAAGGGCTCCAACAGGAAAAATAGAGCTTGTTATTCTGTCATTATCTCATTATTACAACAAAGAAATTAGTTTTCTATTTTAATAATAGCTTCTGTCGAATTGATGCGTAGTTAATGCTTTTCAAGTTGCAAAGACATCTTCCAATTCCTAGTTTGTGAAGTCTTTCAAAAGTGCAAGAGAGGACGAAATGCTACTTTAATTTCTTTTTTTTTTTTTTTTTTTTTAATCATCGCCCTAATATAATAGACATGCAGATTTCTTGTAATTCAGTTATTTTAGTATATGCAGTTCACACTTGTGTCTATCAGAAGTGTGGATGAAAGATAAGAGATCAGCGGACGATGATTTTGGTAGTAGATATCCCTTACCTGAGGTCAGGCACGGTTTCTTGCTTGCATGCGTTCGATGAGTGTTCCTACCTGATAAAAATGAAAAATCAACACTTTGTTTATTTGTAACAAACTTCAGCCGTTGGGTTTATGCAGCAGGGGATATTAATGAGGACTGAAACTTATTACACTTATGTTTCTTATATATTTAGATGCACACACACGTACCCCCCTCTCACTAGGTATGACTACTCCCTCTCCTCTAGAGAGGGAAGGGAAGACCTCAACGTGACTGGAAATTATATATATATATATATATATATATATATATATATATATATATATATATATATATATATATATATATATGTATATATATGTTTGTGTGTATATATACCGTATATATATATATATATATATATTATATATATATATATATATATATATATATATATATGTATATATATATATATATATATATATATATATATATATATATATATATATATATATTTCTTCAAAAAGGCCCATTGTCCTTTGTTTCTTTTATTCCCCTTTCTGAAGAAACATGTTAAGTTGTTCAATTACAGTTATAAGTAATATATATATATATATATATATATATATATATATATATATATATATATATATATATATAATATATATATATATATATATATACTGTATATATGCATATGTACATACATACATACATGCATACATATCCAGACACTTGCTTTTTATCATGCACGGGAGATTTTGTTATGATGAAGCTGTATGACCTTCCCACTCCCCGACCATTAACATTAAACTCATCATCTAATTCCATCCAGTGCAACAGAGTTGCGATAATAATTGAAAACAATAATTGTAGCACTATTTTAACAAATGCCGGCAGAAGAATCTTGTGCATCAGTGTTATCTATTTTTATAATGAGTAGAGCGCCATTAATGCTTTCCCGTTGCAGTGAACGCATAATGTGGTCTGAGTACCCCAAATTTCAGCAAGCCGGCTGATGTCCAGTCCCTCCTTATTTGGCTGAGAGGATGCCCTGGTTTTTAATACAATTTCAGCCATCCTTCTCACATTTCCTCTTTCCTTTTCTGCTACTTTCGACCGTTTAACCCCCCCCCCCCTCTCTCTCTCTCTCTCTCTCTCTCTCTCTCTCTCTCTCTCTCTCTCTCTCTCTCACAAGGATGTTCAACTTTTACTCATAATTTCACATCTATTTCCAATATGGCACGTATACACATTACTTTTACCTCCGACATGAGACTTTTTGTTTTTTCAAGCAGTACACAGAACTGTTTATACATCTGGTCTGGAAATGTTTTCGATTTTTTCTTAGGCTTCACCACTTTCTTTCCTTTTAAAGCCGATGCTTTTCTTGGGAATACGTGATTTCGTGTACGCCTTCATTCACTTGATTAGATGTTTGAAGTTGGAAACCTCTTTTTAAGTGTTCATTCTATTGGAACGTGTTTGGAATTTTTTTCCCTTTGGACGAGTTTTTATGCAAAAGAAAAGTTTTCATAATTAAACCGATTTATGATTTAAATTAGACAATTTATTGTATTAACATTTACAATATTAAGTGTTGACGAAACTACTTTTCGATTATAGGTAGTAGGTTGGCCAGAGCACCAACCGGCCGTTGAGATACTACCGCTAGAGAGTTATGGGGTCCTTTGATTGGCCAGACAGTACTACATTGGACCCTTCTCTCTGGTTACGGTTCTTTCCTTTTGCCTACACAGACACTGAATAGTGTGGCCTATTCTTTACAGATTCTCCTCTGTCCTCATACACCTGACAATACTGAGATTGCCAAACTATTCTTCTTCTCTCAAGGGGTTAACTACTGCACTCTAATTTCAGTGGCTACTTTCCTCTTGGTAAGGGTAGAAGAGACTATTTAGCTATGGTAAGCAGCTCTTCTAGAACACTTCAAAATCAAACCATTGTTCTCTAGTCTTGGGTAGTGCCATAGCCTCTGTACCATGGTATTCCACTGTCTTGGGTAAGAGTTCTCTTTCTTGAGGGTACACTCGGGCACACTTGTTGTATCTAGTTTCTCTCCCTCTTGTTTTGTTATAGTTTTTAAAGTTTATATAGGAAATATTCATTTTAATGTTGTTACTATTCTTAAAATATTTCATTTTTCCTTATTTCCTTTCCTCACTGGGCTATTTTCCCTGCTGGAGCCCCTGGGCTTATAGCATCCTGCTTTTCCAACTAGGGTTGTAGTTTAGCATTTGATAATAATAATAATGATAAGTGATGTTCGTCATTAGGCCTAGAAATTGATAAATCGGTTTTATATTCCTTTCTTTTTTAATAATGACGTTCAGAAGAATCCTTTATATATATATATATATATATATATATATATATATATATATATATATATATATATATATATATATATATATATATATATATATATATATATATATATATATATATATATATATTAAAGTATAGTGTTACTTCGATCTGCAAGTGAAATGAATATTTTTATACGTTTTTCTTTTCTGCAATAATGTGAGTCAAGTGCGTAGTTTCCGTACAAAATATTATCAATATATGCGCAGGAGTGTAACGCCAGATGTTAAGCGTGATCGAATAGGACAAGCAGTATTTATTTATGCGGATGTTACTTTGGTACGCAGAATACATTCGGTGCTCATTACTTGTTTGGTACACCTGCTTATTAATTCTATTTAGGATAGGCAACGCACTCAAAGAATAGTTGATTATTATTGAGCAGCCTTGAAGGGAATTGGTTATACAACTATAATTTCCTCGGCTTTTTATTTATTTGGTTTATTGCTATTTGTTTGTACTTTATTCAAACCAAATTTAATAAAGAAAAAAGAAAAAAATTGAGATTGTGGCTGTATGATTGATGACTGGAATTTGACCTTTTGTTTGTCCTTGACCTTGGACTCGACCTTGATCTTCGACCTTAACATGTATTATTTGGCGTAGATTTTCATACCCACAAATATGACTAAGGTTTTAAGTCTTTTTGCTAACGATGTCCAAATTTATGGACATTTTGCTTCACCGTTACCTTGACCTTCCAAAATTTAATAATGTCCAGTTTTTTACATTAGTTAATTCCTGCCGGTTTCATTACTCTACGAATAGAATTGTGGCCAAGAATATGTTCACAAACAAACAAGCAAACACACAAACGGGGTAAAACATAACCTCCTTCCAACTTCGTTGGCGGAGGTAATAATGCTAGAAATAAAATATGTTTGATATATAGTTCAGAAGAATTAGTTTCTAGAATAAAAAGGCAAACTGAAATTTAAAAGTCAAATGGTTTTAAAATGCCTTAGTGTGGACAATAAGGGCCCCATTATATTGTGTTTGAAAAGCTTAGAGGTAAAATTGAGATCTGTTTAATGACATTAATTTTCTGTTTAGAGATATCAGGAAAGCTTGGCTATGGACTTTCCACAGCGTAGGCTATTAAAAAGTTTGCCTAATACAAAATATTGATTTTTTGGGCTATTGTTTTACCACCAAATCTGTTGTTTGTTCTTTTTGGCGCAATCAGGGTTATGCCGAGTTAAGGAAAAACTATTATCATCTCTCTCTCTCTCTCTCTCTCTCTCTCTCTCTCTCTCTCTCTCTCTCTCTCTCTCTCTCTCAATTCTTATTCTCATATACTTAAATTAACTATAGGAATTAGTTTGTTCAGTGTTGGTAAAGGGCAATAATTTATCAATATATGTCTCTTTATGTGGGTGGTTGAGGATTTGGATGCTCGTACACAAACAAACATGAGAGAGAGAGAGAGAGAGAGAGAGAGAGAGAGAGAGAGAGAGAGAGAGAGAGCGCTCATTGTTTCCTTGTTATCTATATATTTTCTTTATGATTCGAAACTTCAGTGTTATTATGCTACCAAGTTACGATAATTTTCATATCCTCCCCGTTGTGTTCCAAAGATTGTCTTTTTTTCTGTGAAGAAATACTCATTAGAATTAGGGTATTTAAATTCAAGTCAGTGAAATGCAATGGATTTTTCCTCATTATCTAAGATAAGAATAGAATATTTAGCTTCTTCGAAAGCAGGGGTGAGTAGTCACATTGGATATACCAGGTTTTGTGTATCATGTTAAAAAGATATTTTAAAAATATTTTCATAACGGAAACGTGAAAAAAAGAAACGGAAAAGATGTATGATGGAATATTCTTTGAAGAGAGATGAGGGCAACTAACCAAAGAAAAGTTAGCCTCAACCTGATTTAAAAAAGTAGAACACTTTCGATAATTGATATCATCATCATTTTACAATAAATATTAAAGTTTTAAATTGCATATTATTCTAGAAGTATGAAAGAACACCTTCCCAAGTACCGGGTTTTATGTTAATTGTAAATTAAATGATTATTATCTGGTTATGCACTTTCAACCGGCAAGTTTGGTTCGTCTGAATTGAGAGAGAGAGAGAGAGAGAGAGAGAGAGAGAGAGAGAGAGAGAGAGAGAGAGAGAGTGGCGGCGATACTTGGCCACATGTACCTGCCAATAGCCTTCTCATTTAACACGTGAATGAATGGTTTTACGCGACCCATTAGACCATTAAAATGCACAAGAATGGGTCATTAATCGAGAATGTGGCATGCTTCCCTCCTGGATGCTTTGTGTGGAGAAGGAACTTTATGGATCAGAAATCGTGGTCATATAATACCAGGTGAGGAAAAGGGAACAATATGATTTCCACGGTCTGGTATTTTGAGGAGAAAACATCTCGACCCGCTGTCGGCTTTGGCTCAAGAAATGGGGTCAGGAGCTTGAGGTGGTGGAAAACTGCGTGCTAATCTTATGCGATTTCAAAAGAATGTGTAACTGTAATTAATGTTGTTTACATGATTGTTCATTTTTATATTTATAATGTTGATAATGTTTATAATAATATTATTCTATTTGTATCATTGTTTTAACTATTAGATACACCCAGCCATTGAAGTCAGGTGGTTTCTTAATTGAAATATAGATTATGTTATGAAGTGATTTTATATATATATATATATATATATATATATATATATATATATATATATATATATATATATATATATATATAATGTATTTCGGTTTCCTTTTTTATTCATTTATGCCATTTGTTCTTTGCTATTATTTTTTATCTGAATGAATTAATTCCCATGAGCTTAAATACATGTCATATCTGCGAATTGTTATGTTTATTGTATGAAATGTTTTTTTTAAGAGTCAATCTTTATTCATGATGTATGTACTAAAAGAGTAGATTACATAGGAAGAGTAAGCAAATATCAATACAGCATTCAAGTAAGTTAGAAACACAACTAGATGACAAGGCGGAATAACAGATATACCTTCTATTGCCTGTATTTGTTGCTCGAAGATAATTCATTTCTCGTATGCCTTGTCTTAAGCATTCCAGAATAGTCTGCCACCTACGTAAGGCCGAGGATGGAACTTGTATGAAACGTCACACAAGAGAGCCGAAGACGCTTTCTTGGGACAGTTTAATTTTATGAATGCATTTCTAATTTAAGCTGGTCTGCTTTTATTAGACGTAGCATAATAGCAAAGATTAACTGATAGTAACCTACATTGGTTTTGGAACTCGAAACTACTGGAGGTAGCATCTCCAATTCCTGCAAACTATCATTCTTAAATTTTTAGGTACAAACGTCTTCGGAAGTATAGTACAGTAAATATAATTTTTACTGTGATGTGTGAAAATTATGTACGCATTGTAATTTATGAAATAAAAATCGTATTGGGAAATATAACCCTATTATAGTTAAATTTTTGTATGGTTGATTCATTATCGTTGAGTATTAAATGTCATCATAGGACTGTCTTAATACAGGTGGCCCAAACTCCAGTTGTAAGGTAACTAATTTAGTGGGTTCCAGTTGATTTTATATATAGTGTTGAAATTTTAAACATATATTTACTTAAACTTTCTTTTTAATAATAAGCCTTTACTCCTTCTAAAAGTTGTCTTCAGAAATCGTTATTCTCATGGTTTCTCAGCAAGTAATTAGGGATATTGTCTCTAGTTCAGTCCCCATCTTAACTTTGCATCAGTGACAATCGACTAATTGCTGGGTGCCTAATTTGGTTTAATTGAACCGTGTACTTACTGCTTTGTTCTGGCATTGATTTCTAACAAATAATCTTTGTGTAATTAAAGTGAGGTTATTTTATTATGTACCACCCCACAAGAACCATTTTGTGATATACATACTTACATACAAATTTACTTTACATATTTATTTTAAAGTTAGACATATATACACGATGCAATGTGTTTTTTTTATTTTTTTATTAAAATAGCATGTCATCTTATTTATTGTTAATAGACTGTCATTATATTTACTTCCCTAGAGTAGCAAGTGAGAGCAAACTTATAATTACTGGATCCCCCAAATAAGAAATAGATAAAAAAAAACAAGTTCGGGTCTGATTATTTGCTCACGACCAAGAGAGTTCCCGTTTTCGAGGCTCCCATGAACGAAGATAACATCTGCGGCGCATTTCAACCGATGAAGGAGAAAGCCAAAGATTAAGTAAATTCTGGATTTATGATGTCGGGAAAAGATGTAGATTTTCACTAGAGATAAATTGCATCGAAAATATAAGCTAGAGATGATTAGAGGTTTATAAGATGTGTTTTGTAAATTATTCATACATGGATAATGGTTCCTGAATTATGATTACAAACATGGGCCTTGCGATATAATTAGGAAATTTTCATATTTATATATATTGGAAAATGTTGTAATAGAAGATGATGGAGTTGTTTAAAAATACTGAATTTTCCACAAAGAGTAATTTTGAGCAATTTACAAGATTGAGGTAAATAGTCTAGGTGTATGGGAAAGAGAGGGACTGTAAGATATTATTATTATTATTATTATTATTATTATTATTATTAGATAACCTACAACCCTAGTTGGAAAAGCTGGAGGCTATAAGCCCAAGGGCTCCAACAGGGAAAAATAACCTAGTGAGGAAAGGAAATAAATAAATCTATGAAAAGAAATTAATAAAGAATAGAAACATCTAAGATCAGTAGGTAAAATTCACTTGCTCTTTTGAGTCCATATAACTGTAGGTCCTCGTTGTTTTCATCTTCTTGGTGCTCCTACGATGTCGTTTAAATTTTTCCTCAAGTCCGTAGGGGGGTTAGTGCGGTCCAAGGTGCGGGCAGTACACCTTACGCAGTACACTGTAGGCGTTGATGGTCTTTGCACCGTTCCTTCGACCCATAGCTGCATTTGCTTTATATCCTTCTATTCTACCTCCTTTCCCACTTCCTTTTCTTCTATCTCTCTGTCCAACCTTTTCTAATATGTACCTCATGGTGAAACTAGGGTTTTGCTCTAGATCCACCTGGTCGCTGAATAGCCTCACAGGCTCCAACGCCCGGCTGTATAGCCTAAATCCATAATCCAATCCATTCAGTATTTCTAATAGATTATATTTGCCAGCGTTGACCCATAGTTTTGACGCTAGCATTTGGTATCAAGTCCATTATCTGTTCTTCGTAAGTGCGATGACAAATTAGCGGTAATAGAAAAAAATCCTGTCCTCGGGAAACTTTTCTGTGTTTTAAGACGTTTATAGAATTCATATATTGATGCTTTTCAAGGTTAAAGATTATTTTTTAGCTGAGTATATATTAAAGAATTAGGTGGCTATTAGGTAAAATGCTCAGGTTAATTTTCTCTGTAAAAACTTGGATACTTTTCCATCCAATTAGTGATATTTTTCGTATTTTCTTGTAATAACCGTTTTCTCCCTTACAATTGTGTTATATAATTATGAGAACCAAGGTCATGTATGTCACGTGCAAGAAGTACTTTAATTTTTTTATAATTTTTTCCTACGCTTTCATTGGTTATTTTGAGAGAGCGATAAGAGAAAAACTTCGATACAGTAGCTACATTGTTTATCTATGTTTTGAACTTTTATAATAAACACAGTAACAAAGACATGTTCAAAGTTATCGTCATAAGCTTACAGAGTTTCTATCACTCTAGTGATAATTCTATATGTATTGCAAATCCTCAAATGGCGATCCTAGACTAACTCTGGTATTGAGTTTGGAATAAAAGATAAAAGACGCTGTTTATTCAGTCAAGCGAATGATTGAGGAAGCGTTAATCAAAACAACGTTGAGTTATCTGAATCGAATGACACAGTTACAAATGAGGCTAAGGTGACGACGGAATGAGTCACAAGGGTATAAAGCAGATTTTATATTTTGGCTTACTCAGGAAGCAAGTATATGTAATTTGGGATAAGATTACAATATATATAACAGTATGTAGCGTTTTGCTTGAATTTTCGCTTTACGATTTCAAGTGACTGAACTCATCATTTTGTTTTTCATTTTAGAGAATGATTTGAAGATGATAGGAAAATAATGAAATATGTATGAAGCAGTTTTCCTCATTTACTTTCATATTTGATTTTTCTTCATGCATTTTTTTTAGCCATAATTCGTATAATATTCTGTTAACATTTTTTATCAAAGAGGATGAGATTCAAGTAAAGATTTTACCATAGTACCATGATGCTCAATGGAATAATTGCAAAAACCCGGGCTTACATAGTGCCAGTAATTTGGAAGCAAAGTCTTGAATCTTTTTTTTTTTTTTTGTCATAATTGTGTCATGTGTGTCATTTATGCATAGGGTTACTATTTCAAAAATTTTCGTTTTAAGAGATCAGAGGGTAAACTTTTATCGAACACAATTCAAACTGATGACGGATTTCTTGCTTATTTAAGCAGAATTTTAACGGTGAAGGAGTTTGTTATGAAAATTGCAAGGACTTTTCATAAAAATCTCATAATGAATGCATATGGTTGAATGATTTATGTATCTAGGCATATTGAAGGAAAGCAATTCAGTTATTAACTCGTCCAGTTTTCTCGAATTTCTTTGTGATACATTACATCACACATTGGACTCCTTGGGTTTGCAAGAATAATTTTTTTTATTTATATAAGGATATGTCATTTGGCGAAACTTTACTTCGCCATTTTTTTATTTATATAAGGATATGCCATTTGGCGAAACTTTACTTCGCCATTTTTTTATTTATATAAGGATATGCCATTTGGCGAAACTACTTCGCCATTTTTTTATTTATATAAGGATATGCCATTTGGCGAAACTTTACTTCGCCATTTTTTTATTTATATAAGGATATGCCATTTGGCGAAACTTTACTTCGCCATTTTTTTTTTATTTATATAAGGATTTGCCATTTGGCGAAACTTTACTTCACCCTTTATTTCTCACCAAGATTTCTACCATCCTATACAAAATTTACGACGAGGGTGTCCAGTATATGTTACGGCCTGATAGAAACTTTTTTCCTCGAGGCCAACGATTTTGTAATAAAGAATGCAATAGGAATAATGAATACATGTATGGTAAAGAAAAATAATTAGAAGTGAAAGTTGTATCGCATTGAGGTAAGGGATCGATATTTATAATTAGAATCCCGAATATTCCCGTGAAATAAATTATTTCGGCCGATTTGCCTTTTGATTCCCAGACCGTGGAGGTAGCCATGACACCCAAAGTGGGTAATTGGGGGTCGAGATATCGTCACTCATTATAGGCCGGTCTGGTCACGGCTATCGTGTAGAGAGGCTATCGGCAGGTCAACTGGAGGAGGTAATGGAAGTTGAAACAAGAAGCAGTCGTGCTGATTTAGCATTGAAGATGTGCGCTACTCACCAGTTTTTCTCGCCTACCCATAAAAAAAAACCCAAGGGGAAGGAGGCGGTCAGCTGTTGAGACACCCACACGCGCATTTCATCTTTTGAAGTTCTGATTCGGAGATATTTTTCTTTGTGATTTGTGCTAGTTCTCTCTCTCTCTCTCTCTCTCTCTCTCTCTCTCTCTCTCTCTCTCTCTCTCTCTCTCTCTCTCTCTCTCTCTCTCTAGTTTATATATGACATGTCTGTTTGACGTTGTTACTTATTTTAGAATTATTTATTGTTAATTTGTTCTCTTCATTTATTTATTTCCTTATTTCCTTTCCTCACTGGGCTATTTTTCCCTGTTGGAGCCCCTGGGCTTATAGCATCTTGCTTTTCCAACTAGGGTTGTAGCTTGGATAGTAATAATAATAATAATAATAATAATAATAATAATAATAATAATAATAATATATTCATCCGTTGCTAGTCCAATGCAGGGCAAAGGCCTCAGACAAGTCCTTCCATACGTGTCAGTTTATGATCTTTCTGTGCCAGTCTATACCAGCAAATTTTCTTGGCTTGTCAATCCATTATCTTTTCTTCCTAACCCTGCTGCGTTTGTAATTTCTAAGGGCCCATTTTGTTATTCCTCATGTCCATCTATTATGTTTAATCTCATTATATGTCCTGCGCATGCCCGTTTGTTGTTTTTACTTGTTAGATTATTCTCTAATTTAGTTTGCTCCTATATCCATATTGCTAATTATCTGTCTCTTAGTGTTATTCTCATTTAATTATATATATATATATATATATATATATATATATATATATATATATATATATATATATATATATATATATTTATATATATATATATATATGTGTGTGTGTGTGTATATGTGTATGTGTCAGGCAGTATATGGACACTAAGAATAAAAGATTGTAAAAGAAGTACGGGAAGGAAGAGAAGACAGTGGATTAACGAATTAAGAAAGTTTGCGGGTGTGGACTGGTACGGAAAGACCTTAACAGACGCAAGTGGAACGACATGTCTGATGTCTTTGTTCTGCAGTGGACTAGTAACGCCTGATTATATATATATATATATATATATATAGAGAGAGAGAGAGAGAGAGAGAGAGAGAGAGAGAGAGAGAGAGAGAGAGAGAGAGAGAGAGAGAGAGAGATACACCTTTTAAAGTGATTTGAAAATTTAATCATATGCAATCGTGATTAAAGTTGATGAAATTTCATCACATTTCTTGTTTTTTATGTAACAGTTTTTGATTTTTATGCAACAATTCTTGACTTTTATGCAACAATTCTTGACTTATGCAACAATTTTTTTATTTTTATGCAACAATTCTTGATTTTTATGCAACAATTCTTGACTTTTATGCAACAATTGTTGCACATTTATATCCGCCAATTTCTTAAATAAGCATATTTCAACCTTGCGTGCTTTACCAGAGTCGATCCACCCTTTATAATCTTATCAGGAAACCTCAATGAAATGAAGGAGTAGATATTCATGGTAGATTTAATTTTCCCTATTTTTTTTTTATTATTTACTAAATATAGTTAGTTTAATTTTATAATATTAATCCAAATTCTCAAGTTTTAGGTGAGATATTAAGCTTCAATATTAAGTCTCAGTATTTAAAACTGTCCCTAAACTTCAAATTTTGTTTAGATATATAAATTACATTATAATGTCTAAATTTAATTTCACGGTTTCCGGTCCTCATTATAACTTTATTTTGTGTGTGTGTGTGTGTGTGTGTGTGTGTGTGTGTGTGTGTGTGTGTGTGTGTGTGTGTGTGTGTGTGCAAGATACTATTAAAATGTCTAGTGAGTTTCAGTATCACTTAGTTTGGCAGAAATCATGATATCTTTAAATATACTGCTATCTCTAAAAAAATTCTAGTCACGCGAATCACAAAACGATACCAAATGAAACATATATTAAAGTCTTTCATAATATTTTCAAGGCAATATTGAGGAATCCTCAAGTTACGAAACCACCTGCGGTGTCTGAGCCCCCAGAAGCACATGATTTGAGATTCTTCATGCATATCAGACAGGGGTGACTTTTGCATTTGATGCCCTGGGTATTGCCTTTACTTCATGTCTGCATCTTCTCTTCTGCCTTTTCTCTACTGTCTTGGGAATCCAATATAAATATCCAATTATTATTATTATTATTATTATTATTATTATTATTAGTGTAATTATTATTATTATTATTATTATTATTTTTATTATTATTATTATT
>NC_090751.1:17058278-17075778 GCF_036898095.1 Palaemon carinicauda
TTATGAATTTAAAAAGTACAAAATAAATTAAAAGGTTTGTTACCAGGTACTTAGTCATGATTATCTGGAATGTATGTACAGTATTTCAGTAGGATGTTCTTACTTGAAAAGTTATTTTAGAAAATATTATTTCACCTAAATTCTAAGGAATTTTATTTACGCTGTTTACATTTGTATGAATATAGCTAAATATTCCCATAAGAAATAAGTGTACATTATGCTTTTGTTGTATTTATAACAGAAAGTTTTGAGGGAAAAAGGATTATAGCTTGATACTAATCTAATTTGTTTGCTCTCGGTCATCATCATAATCATCATCATCATCATCATCTGCATGCCCTCGGAGGCAAAGGTACATATTCATTATATTAAATTTCAAACCTGTTTAGTCGCTCTTCTTATTCATAACCGAGTCTGTGTTAGTGGCCATGATCAATGTGACACTAGGAAATTTGCCAATCAATCCATCCTTATTTGGGACTGGTTTGACTATATACAGTTCTCGTAAATATTGTGGCAGAGGCAGGGTTTCGACTAAAGCGACATATGTTTTAGAGATTTGTACAATGCATGGTTGGTAATCTAACGTAGGGTTTTGATTAGAATATTCAAGAGATGGAAGGAGCTAACGTTAACCAGTTCAGTCAAATCCAGTAGTCACCTTTTGAAGATATAATATACTCGTGTTACTTGTCCTCGCTGAAAACTTTCGTCATCGAGGAAGTTTTAACCCGTGTGACACTCCATACTTTTGAATTAAAGTTTTTTTTTACTTAGGGTGAAGGTATACAGTACCTCTCCTGATAGTAGGTGTTTTTTCTGGTTTAGCATATATATATGAGTACATTTTGATAGGTTGATCGTTTTTATATTTGCATTATTTTCGCAATACCTTGTGCATGATTTTTCTCTTTTGTATTTGCATTAATTTTGCAATACCTTGTGTATGAGTTTTTACCGCGTTACCTTCCCATTGTTTTTCATTATAACTCCATTTTGCGACTCTCAGACTTTCTTTGACTATACAATACAATACACTATTCTAAATCTTCTTCACTTAAGGGGTTAAGTGCTGCATTTCAGTTGTTCAGTGGCTACTTTTTACCTTAGTAGAGACTCGTTTAGCCATGGTAAACATCTCTTCGAGGAGAAGGACACTCCAAAATTAAACCTTTGTTGTCTAGTCGTGGGTAGTGTCATAGCCTCTATACCATGGTCTTCCACTGTCTTGGATTAGAGTTATCTTGCTTGACGGTACACTGGCACACTATTCTATATTTCCTTATTTCCTTTCCTCACTGGGCTATTTTTCCTGTTAAAGCCTATGGGCTTATAGCATCTTTCTTTTCCAAGTAGGGTTTTAGCTTGGATAGTAATAATTATAGTAATAACTAGAGCTAGTCATGCCTTTTATTGAACATGCAGTCAGTACGGGATAGTGAGTCCTAAAAAGGCTCGTAAATCAACTGAGCAAAGGAATGAAAGTAAATTGGTAATGGCCTGGTTCACTTGTCATGAGGTGAGGCAATGCAGCCTAGGAACAGCATTTTGTTTTTCAAAGCTTTCTCAGACATGACACGATGAAAGTGTTTCGCCTAACATCAGCCAAGGGAGAGTACGAAAAGGAAAACAGGTTTGTGATGGAAAAGGTTCGACGTCGAGTCTGTGCTTTTGATAAACATTTATCCAAAAATAAAAAAAAAAGTTAATTTACATGTGATATATTATGAAGAATAATATAGTCCTTCTGACGGCAGTAGCTTTAAGATTAATATGATGTGCATTGTTATTTCATAGGTGCTATTTTATAAAATACAACGAGATTGATTTTACTGTCATTGTCTGAACTTCATTGTACCCAATTTTACTCCCCACGAGATTCGTGATTTGTGTCTGAAGTTTCAGAAATGATCATAGGAATTTGTGTTGCTAATGTTGATTGGTTGAAGGAATGGTAGATCGGAATTTTACTGTCGTAACTTATATGGCAAAGCATATGGAGTTCAGCAGTGATCAACCATTCCGATAATGCGTGGACCAAACGGTGATTTACATGAGCGATGGAATTTCTTGACCATGATTTCTGAGAAATTTTGTAATTTGTTACGATCTGAATTGTGTAACAAGAAAAAAATAAGGTTAGAAATGGTTCTGATTCTGGAGATAACAGTAGTTGTTGTTACCAGCGAATGCTAATTTTAGTAGTTATTGAACAAGTCTTGGGGATATTTGGTACATTTTAGTTTTACGAGGCATATATATTATAATGATTTAGTTTTGCGTTATAATGATAATAATAATAATGTTATTATTATTATTATTATTATTATTATTATTATTATTATTATTATTATTATTATTATTTTTCTATCACAGTCTTTCGACTGGGTGGTATTTACAGTGTAGGGTTCCTGGTTGCATCCTGCCTCCTTAGGAGTCCATCACTTTTCTTATGTGCGTCTTCTGCATGAGTCCTGGAGCTACTTCAGCCTCTAGTTTTTCTAGATACCTTTTCCGGGATATTGGGATCGTGCCAATTGTTCTTATGATTATGGGTACAGTTTTCACTGGCATATCCCATATCCTTCTTATTTCTATTTTCAGGTCTTGATACTTATCCATTTTTTCCCCTCTCTTT
Organism: Palaemon carinicauda; assembly: GCF_036898095.1. Classification (NCBI taxonomy): domain Eukaryota; kingdom Metazoa; phylum Arthropoda; class Malacostraca; order Decapoda; family Palaemonidae; genus Palaemon; species Palaemon carinicauda. The sequence goes on from NC_090751.1 coordinate 17,060,917, forward strand.
CTCTTCAACTCTGGAGTCCCGTGGTACTGCGACATCAATGAGTGATACTTTCTTCTTGATTGTGTCAATCTTTGCCTGATCGTTGTCTATAATTCCCTCAGGTTGGTGCTCACACCACTTATTACTGCAAGGTAACTGATGTTTCTTGCACAGGCTCCAGTGGAGGGCTTTTGCCATTGAATAATGATAATTATAATAATAATAATGATAATAATAATAATAATAATAATAATAATAATAATAATAATAATTATTATTATTATTATTATTATTATTATTATTATTATTATTATTATTATTATTATTATTATTATTATTGATAGTAGCACCAGCAGCAGAAGCAGCAAAAGTAGTAGTGATGGTAATAATAAAACAGAATCTATATTAGCATCTAGAGGGCAACATATATCGATCACGCATTCAATGTTGCAAAGCATGTACTATTAAAACGAATGCACGATCAAGCATCAGAAACCGTTACTAGTACCATCCGGGATCCGAGAAAAGCAATCACGGTTTGCTAAAAAGGAGGCCTATTAGTGCGAAAGAAGACACGAGCTGGGAAAGATTGATCGAGACAGACGGATTTCCTTATAATAAAACTCGCAGCGCCCGGATAATCTAGCTCACGTCGCCATGACGAGCTGGGGGACTAGATAGCTTCGTTAGCCCAGTTCGTGTGGCTTTGGAGGGTCAGGTCTCCGCCAAGGTCGCACCAAAGCACAGCTTCTTTGGGTCATCACTTCCCTCTTTCGGCTTTCCTTCCCCCCCCCCCCCCTTCTATGACTTTTCATTCTCTGTCCAACCTTGATTGTCCAGTTGAAATATCTCTCTCTCTCTCTCTCCTCTCTCTCTCTCTCTCTCTCTCTCTCTCTCTCTCTCTCTCTCTCTCTCTCTCTCTCTCTCTCGATGAGGATGAATAAATCAAGAGATTGAATATATTGTCTGGGAACTATTTAAATTTTGACTCTCAAGTAAATATTCTCATTTTGTAATTGTTTTTGTAATGTTTTATAGTTATTACCACCATAAGGAGTAAAACCTATAATATTTGTCTCTGCGAATGAAATGTCCTTAGTAGATGGGCGTAACTAGTAAAATTAAATGACTGCAAAAAATTTTAACGAATACTTTTGAAAGATTAAACATAATTTGGTTGAGTGTAAAGTATTTAACATAATGATGTCATTTAATTTTTTAGTTTCACTCACCTACTATAAAGAATTTGTCAACAGACAAACTTGAGATTTTTAAAATATTTAACTTTGTATCCTCATGGGATATTGACAATACAGATATAAAAAATAAGTTTTATATTAAGAAAATAATTGATTTTTGTTTTAATTAAAATGGTGTCCAAACAAATTATTCAAACGAGAGAGAGAGAGAGAGAGAGAGAGAGAGAGAGAGAGAGAGAGAGAGAGAGAGAGAGAGAGAGAGAGAGAGAAATTTTTTTTCAGCTTATTAAAAGTGGGCTTGCTTTTTTTTTCTAAATTTCTTAATATTTCCTTACAGTCCTTTACTCCCACATTCAGTTGTATAATCATTTTACTGATCATTAATAATTTACTTGTTATAGATGACGTCTGGAAAATGGGCAATTGTGTGATTATGCTTTCTAGAATAATTTTTTCTTAACTTCACTATGATAATTCTAAACATTTAAACATATATACAAATCCTTTAACCTTTCTTGGTGTCTAGTGAATTGTGTTATTACAAATAAGTAGATAACACTGTTTTGTACTCTAATGTTAGTGTTTAGTAAATATTTTTTTCTTTCATTTTCTCGTGTAATCGTTGTCAAGAATTGAAATATATGATTAAAGTTTATTAACAAAGGAAATGATATTAAATTAATTTTTTTTACTACAAAGATCAAAATTGCGAGGGAAATGTATATATACTCAAGGATTAAAACATTCACCATACCCAAATGAAATGAAACTATCTTTTAGGATCCGTAAATTAAACCCCCAAAAATATCTTGATTAAATTAATAGTTCTCCCTCTTAAACTCATCATCATTAATATCATCATTTTGTCCTATATAATTTTGGTTAAGATTCCTCTCTTGAGTTTGAAGTCATGGACGTGATTCATCTGCCTCTCACGACTGACCATATCTGATCATTAAGGGATTTAAGGGATGTATTTGGCTTAGGCTTTTCAAGGTTTGCCGAACACGCGCACACACACCCCAGTTTGATTATATTCGTTTATTATTTGTGTTCCACTTTCGAGTAATTTTTCATGTTCTTAACCTTCGAAATTTAAAAGTTGCTGATTGGAGAAGAGAGAAGAAAAAGTGTAACTTTCTCTTTCTAAAGCGGTTCCCACTTGACCTTGAACCAATCTCATTCAGGTCGCGTCCGAACTTTTATTGAGGTCATTTTGCTTTACAGCTGAATTATGGACTTTTCATCTTCACGCTTTTTGTGTTTTGACATCACCTCCCGATGGAGTTGGGGATTTAGTATCTAACTAACTTTTCACTGGTGTTTTGCAAGTGAGGGGATCTCTTGAGAAATTTTAATGAATTATCTTGGGAATCAGTTCATGTGTATGTACGTATGTTTCTTTTGTAGATAGATAGGCCGAGAGAAGTTTTTCTCTAATTGTATTTCCCTTAATTTTAATGAAATTTTTCATATTATTTTAAAGAAATATTTGATGCCAATATGATGGAGTTTCTTCTAGAAGCTTAATAAAACGGAAAGATGTTTATTAAGGTATTTTGATATATTTTCTTAATCTTTTATAATGAGATATCAATGGGGGGGGGGGAGTATTTTATAATGGAAGGCCAATGGGACACTGGTGTAGTTCAATAATAGAAGGCCAGAGGTTCGGGAATCTTCTTGTAAAGGGAGAATTGTGTGATGGAAATGTATTTTATTATGAAAAGGTGATACAGATTTTTTTATATATATATAATGGAAGGATTATATCCGTTATAGTGTGTAAACTTGAAAATACACCATTTGAAGATTTTTTACAGTATATTCCTGTGTAAAACTTGCGATTTTTATTTGCAATTTCTACGCTGGCCCTATTCTGGCTCGGCTCTCATGGTTTGAATAGACGTGAAAATACACTGTATAAAGAAGCTTTTTCGTAATACATCTGTTATGGGTCGGAATGTACCCACCTTTGAAAATACTAAAGAGTTCTCTTTACCTAGAAGTGTTTCCTGTTATATTTGATTGCAATTGACAATTAGCATTGAGGAAGTTGAAAATGTGAAAACATTTCTTCAGACATACATACCGACGGAGACAGACACCTGTCAAACTTTGATTAGCAAATCCTAATTGACGTTTCAGCTCGGGTGACCCAATGCAATGTGGTGAGAGTAGAACATGTTTTGCTGTTTCATTTGCGGCTCATATCACTGATATGTATTTGCTTTTCTTTTGTTTATCTTGTTGCGTAATCTAAGGAAATAGAAGGAATATGGAATGGTAAAGTTCGAGCGTTATAAGATTTTAATTCAATAGGAACTAATATCCTATTATATTCAACTGGAATAATCTGAGCCGTATATAAAGAATAATCTTATTGCAACTTCAGAAATTTAATGCATTTTCCCTTTGGATTCCCCTTCTTTAGTTTTCTTTTCTTCAAGAGACTGGCCTTTATGGCTTCCCTTAGAGGCAGGTCTCACAAGTTTTCCTATTCCTATATTCTTTTCCTTGTTATTATATTTTTCGTAGACAACGAAGAGCTACCAGTAGATTAAATTAAGTCTATGAAAAATAGAGAAAAATTTTGCAAGAAGAGTATGGTTCTAATTATGAATGGATTTGGGTGCAGTTCGTTAAATCATTGTTTATATGTTGACTAAGCAGTGATTTGAGAACGTGTTAGGAGTAACTCTGTTAAGGGGCTTCGAAGGGTAAACAAGGACGTGGAAATAACAACTTTAACTCAAAAGACCTATCGAAAACCGGAAGGATAACACGCTATGATGCCAATGTGTATTTTAAAGTTTTGTGTGTGTATATATATGTGTGTGTGTATATATATATATATATATATATATATATTTGTGTGTGGTTTGGTTGTGTGTATATACCGGTATGTATATATATATATATATATATATATATATATATGTATGTATGTATGTATATATAATGTGTGTGTGTGGTTGTACATACTCTCGCCCGAGATTGTTTATGTTTCCATGTAATATACTACGTTCAAAGAGTGAATTCTAAACTTTTAAGCCTTCTGGGTTTTAGTAAATATTTCGTAATAAGGTTGTTGCCGTGGTTCAGCCCATTGATATCACGGTTGTGATGGCCTATGTGGTAACGTCCCTGACTGGTGATCGCCACTCGCCTGACTTGGTTCGAGTCTCGCTCAAACTCGTTAGTTCCTTCGGTCGCTGCAACCTCACCATTCGTGTGAGCTAAGGTTAGGGGATTTTGGGGAGCCTATAGGTCTGTCTGCTGAGTCATCAGCAGCCATGGCCTGGCCCACCTTAGTCCTAGCTTGGGTGGAGAGGGGCTTGGGCGCTGGTCATATGTATTTATTTTGTCAGTCTCTAGGGCATTGTCCTGCTTGATAGGGCAATGTCACTGTCCCTTGTATCTGCCATTCATGAGCGGCATTTGAAAGCCTTTAAGAACCAGATGTAAATAATTTAGTAATTGAATTGATTACTGAGTCTCACTGGTTCTGTCTGAAAATTAGCTCAAATAAACTTTCCCAGTTTTGGGAGAGAGTAGTGGGGCTTGCTGTCAAGGTTAGGTTTGTTACCACTTGACCACAAATATTATTTCATATATATATATATATATATATATATATATATATATATATATATATATATATATATATATATGTATGTATGTATGTATGTTTGTGTGTGTATATATATAATGTTAGTATGTATGTGTGTTTCTGTGATATACTGTATATATAATATATATAGAGACTGTATATACAGTCTCTATATATATTATATATACAGTATATCACAGAAACACACATACATACATTATATATATATACACACAAACATATATATATATATATATATATATATATATATATATATATGTATATATATATATATGTATGTATGTTTGTGTGTATATATATAATGTGAGTATGTATGTGTGTTTCTGTGATATACTGTATATATAATATATATAGAGACTGTATATACAGTCTCTATATATATTATATATACAGTATATCACAGAAACACACATACATACATTATATATATATGCACACAAACATATATATATATATATATATATATATGTATGTATGTTTGTGTGTATATATATAATGTGAGTATGTATGTGTGTTTCTGTGATATACTGTATATATAATATACATAGAGACTGTATATACTGTAGATGTGTATTCAAGTACTCTCTATTTTCATTTTTATTCATAACTTTTTTTAGTACTAGGATTATCTTCATATTTTATGTGACTGTCTTTATATTTAAAAGACGCTAAGCTATTGATCAAATCTTGAAGCAGCAAGGTTTTATTATACTTGTATGTGACAGTCATACAGATACTAGTGAACCCTTTACTATTTTATTTATATCTATTTTAAGTATTGCATATATTGTACTGTATGATGCTTATTCAAGATGCAAGGGGTCGAGTACTGTAAATTCTTTTCTCTTCAAAGATTTCAGAAACTTATATTGAGTATTTATTCGGCCTTTATCATAACTGATTGATTTCAATATTTCTCTGGACTTCTGATTACTTCTCGATGCCAGCAATTGATCTAATTCTAAGATTTAGTTATGCTTTTGATATTCATATTATTATTCAGAATCGCAAGATTGATTGATTGATTTAAAGTTTTCAGGCATCCTGACATCTGAGGTCATTGACGCCGGTCAGAAAAAAAAAATCAGAATCGCAAGAATTTTTAATAAGTGTGTCCTCCATTACTGATTTTTTCTCTGAAAATTAATTTTGTAATCACTGAAGCGGAGATTTAAGGCCATCCAGGACAGCATTTTAGCCTGTCATTAGTTCTTATGGGTGTTACTGGATTGCATAAAGTTTAAGGAACACTGGTATTGGTTAGCAGCATCAGGATGACTCGAATCTTTTCCATGACTTGTTTTTACGTAACCTAATGGTGACTTTTTATTTATTTAAGGTCAGTAAGGTCAGTTAAAATTTGCAAATCTCTGTTTTTCACGTTGCTGTGTTTATTCTATACATGTTTTCCCAACCAGCAAAGAGTAAATATTTATATTTGGATTCATGTGTAAAGCCTTTTTGTTGAGTGGGTTGACTTTATTCTTATTTTATAGTTTATCTTTTATTGGTCTTTAGAGTTTTCTTCCTGTTTATATTAATTGTTTTTCTTTGTTATTCATCTTTAATAGTTTATTTTTCACTTTCGATTTATTCGCCGCTTTTACTTTTGAGGCGTTTGGGCTCGTACACTCAGCTTTTTCCAACTATACTTGCAGTTTAGCTTATTGTTGTAGTAATAAACCGTATAAATGAAATTCATAGGGAGGATGATTTCATCAAGAAAAACTTTTTATCTGATACATATTTACTACATATTTTCTTTTTCTTATTCTTATCTGCCAACCATTTTTATGTGATAGGGATTCTAACATTTTCTCTATAGGAAAATATGTTATTGTTTTAGTTGAAATAAAGTTTTCTGGCTTCGTGACAACAAAATTAGAGATGTTATGCACAAATACAATAAAATGCCAGTAGCAATCGGGTGTGATTTTAGTCCTTGAATACAAAATATGAAAAATCCTGTCATTGTAATAGCCTCTTTTCGCTTCATTGTACTGTATTTTATGTACAGTATTATTTTCTGTCACTGTATTTTATCAAAAGTCAAATACCGTAATATTTCTAATCTGCAAGGCGATATCCGTCTTTGGATTGCAAAATTATTGCATGTAAGGTATTGCAGCTGGTGCATTATCATGCGATTTCACATTTAATTCACTGTTATGGTTAAAGAATAAAAATCGTCATTAGTGCCAGTTTCAGAGATTATTATATCAGTAGAGATGCTTATTGTACTGTACTTTCCCTTCAGAATTGCTATGTAGTAGGTAGTAGGTTGGCCAGGGCACCAGCCACCCGTTGAGATACTACCGCTAGAGAGTTATAGGGTCCTTTGACTGGCCAGACAGTACTACATTGGATCCTTCTTTCTGGTTACGGTTCTTTCTTTCCCTTAGCCTACACAGACACCGAATAGTCTGGCCTATTCTTTACAGATTGTCCTCTGTCCTCATACACCCAACAACACTAACATTACCAAACAATTCTTCTCTCAAGGGGTTAACTACTGCACTGTAATTGTGCAATGGCTTTACTTTCCCGTTGGTAATGGAAGAAGAGACGCTTTTAGCTTTGGTGAGCAGCTCTTCTTGGAGAGGGACACTCCAAAATCAAACCATAGTCTCTGTACTTTGGTCTTCCACTGTCTTGGGTTAGAGTTCTCTTTCTTGAGGGTACAATCGGGCACACTGTTCCATATGGTTTCTCTTCCTCTTGTTTTGTTAAAGTTTTTATTGTTTATATAGGACATATTTATTTTAATGTTGTTACTGTTCTTAGAATATTTTATTTTTCCTTGTTTCCTTTCCTCACTTGGCTTTTATCCCTGTTGAGACCCCTGGGGTTATAGCATCCTGCTTTTCCAACTAGGGTTGTAGCCTAGCATTTATTAACAATAATGATGTTTTACCTATTAGCTTTTACGTTACAACGATTAAGATGACAATACATTAAGTTTTATTTCTCTATAGTCTGGCGATTATTTCCTTTTTAGTTTTAATGGTATCAGTCTCTCACACACGTTATGACTTTGTACAGTCTGGAAATCTCTCTCTCTCTCTCTCTCTCTCTCTCTCTCTCTCTCTCTCTCTCTCTGTTTGGGACCCCTGGGGTTATAGCATCCTGCTTTTCCAACTAGGGTTGTAGCATAGCATTTATTAATAATAATAATAATAATATTGTACCTATTAGCTTTTACGTTACAACGATTAAGATTACAATACATTAAGTTTTATTTCTCTATAGTCTGGTGATTATTTCCTTTTTAGTTTTAATGGTATCAGTTTCTCACACGTTATGACTTTTGTATAGCCTGAAAAATCTCTCTCTCTCCCCCTCTCTCTCTCTCTCTCTCTCTCTCTCTCTCTCTCTCTCTCTCTCTCTTGGTAAGCTACGTGAATCGTGTGATTGCAATAATTTCGTGACCCAGCAAATCATACCGGAATATGTGTGGAAATGATGGATGATATGTTCTGGCATACTTTTATATTCCTCAGGTGTCCCTCACGATGCTTAATGTTCATGTTCTATTGCATGAAAAGGTTTTTTTTTTTTCCTCCATTTGTGCCAAGAATAGCTGGTATATTTTCTTTGGATTTATTATGTCAGCAAAATATGGAAAATTTATTGTTTTAATTCTATCTGATTATGTGTTTTCTCCACTTAATCATCTTTTTATTATTGTTGTTGTTGTTATTATTATTATTATTATTATTATTATTATTATTATTATTGTTATTATTATTATTATTTTTATTATTATTATTATTATTATTATTGTTATTATTATTATTGTTATTATTATTATTATTGATATTATTAGTATTATTATTACTATTGCTATTGTTAGTATTAGTATTATTATCATTACATAAATAGTACTTGGTTATGAAGTTTGTCACTCCATCTTGATATGTAGATTATAATTGTCTATGTTATTTCTTGCATATCTCTCTCTCTCTCTCTCTCTCTCTCTCTCTCTCTCTCTCTCTCTCTCTCTTTATTATTTGATTCATTTGAGATGGTAGTGACCAAACCCTAAGAGCGTAAACACTACTTAAGAAGAGATGATTATAATTATAGAGAAATTTCTAAAAGTTTAAAAAATCCTTCAGCTATATTACAAAATTATGACATATAGGAAATTTGCATCATGCGAAATATAGTTGTAATGACTTCCTGCGTAAGAAGTCTAGTCCTTTTTTTTTTTATAACTTTGGTTAATGATCCTCCAAACTATAGCTTTAAGGTCATTAGAGAAGATGTTCTGTTTCGTGCGAGGGCCACACGTAATCGTGAGACTGACCATGATTTCCACGTGTCTTGCATTTCTTACAGCAGCCTGGACTGAGAAATTCTGCCAAACTGTGCGCTCGTCATGCATGAAATTGCCAAGCTCTCTCTCTCTCTCTCTCTCTCTCTCTCTCTCTCTCTCTCTCTCTCTCAAATTAGACATTTATTTTTGCCCAGAAGTTTCTTCATACAGGTGTCTGCTGCTTTTCACTAAACGTAACTATAGTCCATTTCTTTTAGCGTTGCATATTTGCACCGACTCGCAGCGGTACCCTTTTAGCTCGGAAAAGTTTCCGGATCGCTGATTGGTTGGACGAGATAATTCCAACCAATCAGCGATCACGAAACTTTTCCGAGCTAAAAGGGCACCGCCGCGAGTCGGTGCAAATATGCATTGCTAAAAGAAATGGACTATAGTAAAGTTTCAAGTGCATCCATGGCTGTTTGAGTGTAGTTGAAGACGACCCATTTAATTTAATTTATCAATTGTAGATCACATACTGTAATTTAGGTAGGCACACTTAATTATCACTAGAATACCCATGCGTTTTTAACTGCTTCCGTAGTGCATCTAGAGAACTATTTAGCAGTAGTTCCAATGAAGCCAGAAGCATAATATTTCGTTTTCAACAGTTTTTTTAAGGTTGTTAAATACTTATTATTTTTATTAGTTTTTATAAATGAGATAGACCTGCAACTAAGAAAGATTACATTGCAAGTTTCAATTGGCCAAGAAATTTGCAATATGGTTTCCGTGAATTTTGTTGCCTTAAATGTTTTTGGTTTTCACTGCCTTGAATATTTTTCTAAATAATAAATTACTTGAAGCTGTGAGGATAAAAATGTTAGAATTCGCCTAAATATTTTATAACTATAAAAAAAGTGTAGGAGTTATAATGTTGTAAGAATATTGGTTCAAGTAATGATATAAAAAGATTAATGTCCAATCCACTGATCAATCTATATTTTTTTTTTGTTATAAAAATTCGTTTTGTTTGTTCAGAGATGAAGACTAAAACTTACTTACTTACTTACTTTTTTTTTTTTTGTGGTCTCATGAACTCATGTAATCGTTGCTGACCTTTGAAGTAAAAGTTTTGGACTAAGTCTAGTGTTCTAGTTGTATTGTTAAGAGAAAATAAAATCATAAATCGGTTATGAAAAGGTTTTATGCTAGATATTCAAAGTTCTGGTCTTTATATTTATCAATATTACTTCTTTCGGTTCCAATTATGCATATTGTGTTTTCTTTATATTAGGTAATTGGTAAAAGTATATCTGCAATTTTCAATAGGCTTACGAAAAGGAATGATTGAAATTTTTTTCATAAAGTTATTAAAGGAGTACGAACTTGAAAATCTTCTAATTTTACTGATGCTACTAGTAATGATTGGTGTTTTTTTCATCTAGTTTAGTAAAAATTAAGCAGTCATTATAATTTTCCTAATAAGCAGTTACCTTGTTTGCATGATCATTATTTGGCAGGTGCTCTGACGCAGACTGATTTATGACATTAGTTAATGTTCTGAAGTAAGTTTTGCCTACATCGAATGTGAATTTAAGTTACAATGCTGTGTCTAGTACCTTAATTTCTGGGGTTATTGTGTATTTATTAAATATGAAATAGGCATTTTTTTCACGTTGATTACAGCAAAATACTGATGCAAGTTCTAGGTATAATGTTGTACTGATTTTGATGATGAGTCAATACACGTATAGTTAACGACAAATTTTAAGTATTGATATTTGGAAATTTTCATCCTGAATTTTTATGTAAAATAAGATTCAGAAAATTATAATCAAATTAAGCGTTCTTGAATACTGCCATACTGAGTGTCAATAATATGTACATGTAATGGAAGTATTATAAAAAAAAAAAAAAAATGAGAACAGCTGAATTAAAAAACTCAGAGTAGCGAGTTATATATTTTGGAAGCCAGCCATAAAAACGTTAATACCTACGAATATGATGACAATGGTGAATATAATAATTTGTCATAGGTCAGAAAAGGGAATGATAGGTAAAGCATCCTTTTTTTTCATAAAAGTACACCGCTTGTTCATAATGGGAATAAGTTCACGGTCTAGTGCTTACAGATTATGATTTAAAAACTGGTTTTCAGGGTATTTTATTCATATTATTATTATTATTATTATTATTATTATTATTATTATTATTATTATTATTATTATTATCCAAGCTACAACCCTAATTAGAAAAGCAAGATGCTATAAACCCAGGGGCTCCAATAGGGAAAAATAGCCCAGTGAGGAAAGGAAATAAGGAAATAAATAAACACAACAAGAGATCCAAATAAAGAAATGACGCCATACCAACGGCATTCAAGAGGGAGATCAGAGGAGGAACGGTGGCACATCACGATTTTTTTAAAAAGATTTCCTAATACTGAAATAACATATGATCCGTTTGTACATCCGTAAATCTACAGCGTCGTGACTATGGGAAGGCAATGTAAAAGCGATTTGAATGAGTGCCAGTGATGTATAATGGCACTGTTGAGATTATCTATTTTTAACTGAATTTTTGGGGGCTTCATGTATCAATATATTATTTATTCATTTATACTTTTTTGATAAATTGATAAATTGTAATAAGACATTTCTTTGACATTCATTTTCAATTTGCTGTTATTGATAATTCTTTTCAGCCATCTTCCAAGAGTCTTAGTTTGATCACTTGCCGTTGTATGTCGGTAGATATTGATATTAGATTGTTTACGTACGTCTATATCCATACATTCGTATGTGTGTGCGTTTGCATATATATATATATATATATATATATATATATATATATATATTATATATATATATATATATATATACATATATATATATAAATATATATATATATATATATATACACATACATATATATTGTATATATATAAATATTTGTATATATATATATGTGTGTACACATACATATATATTGTATATATATAAATATTTGTATATATATATATGTGTGTATATATATATTTATTTACATATAATTTTATATACATGTAGATATATATCATTCTATCCTTCTCTGTATACACACACACACACACACACACACACACATATATATATATATATATATATATTTACACACAGCTTATGTAACGCAATCAAATACTCTTGACCTGAACCAAGTTGATATCATCCCATCCGCCAGATGTTGGCCATCGTGTGTGGAGGACACGGCCGTATTTCGTATTCACGGACGTGAAAGGATTAACTTGCACTCGAGGTGAAATGCTTAGTGGAAGCGGGTCACTCCGATCCATTAGTTTCTCTTCTTTAGGTTGCGGCGAAGAAGAAGAACGCATTGGAAGCAGATCTGCTCGATTGCGAAATCTAGGTTTTTTTTCCATGAGTGCGTGAGCGCAAGCACATTCATATGTTCAAGAATATGTGCTGGGTAAATGACACGAAAATGTAATGCATGGATACTAATACGTAATGCTTTTATACTATAGGGATGTGGAAGAGTAGGCTTTCATGCATATCATCTTATATCTCTCTATCTAATACGTAATACTTTTGTATATTCTATAGTATATATATATATATTATATTATGCATATATATATATATATATATATATATATATATATATATATATATATATATATATATATATATATATAATTATAATACTTTTGTATATCGTTGGGTTATGGTATAGTAGGCTTTCGTGCATATTAATATATCTAATACGTAATACTTTTGTATATCATTGGGTTATGGTATAGTAGGCATTCGTGCATATTATATATCTAATACGTAATACTATTGTATATCATTGGGTCATGGTATAGTAGGCTTTCGTGCATATTATATATCTAATACGTAATACTATTGTATATCATTGGGTTATAGTAGAGTAGGCTTTCCTCCATATTATATCTATCTCTGTCTATATATCTATCTATCGCTCCATAGATCTATCCCATAATGTATCTAGTCTTGTGTGTGTATGTATATATATATATATATATATATATACATATATATGTATATATACATATATATGTATATATATGTATATATATATATATATATATATATTGTATATATAAATTGATAAATCTGTAGAAAAATATATTTTATCCATAATTACTGTTTATAAAATATTAGTTAAAACTACATTAATTTATATGCAGTGTTTATTTTCTTTCTTATGCATATGGGCTCACAACTTGAGCCAAGTTGCGGATGCCCTCTCAAACTATAAATCAAAAGGGCACATGAATAAACACACAGGGAAACAAACATGGTGGAGATGATGGCAACATCCTCCGGGTCACGCTCGCCTTAATTCTTCTCCTTACTTGGAATCTTTTCTTGAGGAGTGGCTGGTTAGGATCCTGGTTGCTTTAACGTCTCTCGTAATTAGATGATTTATAGTCTTTCATCCTTTTTTAATGAAAAAATATTTTGATAATTTTTTTTTTTTTCATTTTATAGTTTTCGTAACTCCAGTTCAATTTGATTTCTTTTAACTTAAATATTCGGGGTTTCTCGTCTTTGCCTTCATTCAATTATTCACTTGATTCGTTAGTCTTTCATCCTTTGTTAATAAAAAAATATTTTGGTAATTTTTTTTTTTTTTTTCATTTTATAATTTTCGTTACTCGAGTTCAATTTGATTTCTCCTAACTTAAATATTCGAGGTTTCTTGTCTTTGCCTTTATTAAATTATTCACTTAATTCGTTATTTTTCTATTTCATTCGATTTTCCATGTCTTTGATTTCCTTCGATTTTGATCAATCGAATTTATTCAGCTTTAATCGATTACGTCGATTATTAATTTTTCCTAGTAATGGTTTAGTCCCTTTTAGCCTGAAGCAATTTTGTTCGATTTTTGTGACTGATTTTATTTGATATTTCATGACTTTGGTTTCATTCATCTTTACCTGACTGTATTATGATTCGTTTTTGGTTATGTTCATCCGTCCTTCCATGACATTATTTTTATTCTATTTTCATTCAAAACCTTTTCATGCGAATTTTCCAGAATTAATTTTCATTTAAGTTTCTTTGATTATATGAACTCTTGCGTTTTCCTATCTTATTTTCATTCGAAGTAAACGTTGTCTTATTTTCATTCGAATTAAACGTTGTCTTATTTTCATTCGAAGTAAACGTTGTCTTATTTTCATTCGAATAAAGCATAGTCTTATTTTCATTGGAATTAAACGTTGTCCTATTTTCATTCGAATTAAACGTTGTCTTATTTTCATTCGAACTAAACGTTGTCTTATTTTCATTCGAACTAAACGTTGTCTTATTTTCATTCATTGGACTTAAATGTTGTCTTATTTTCATTCGAATTAAACTTTGTCTTATTTTCATTCGAATTAAACGTTGTCTTATTTTCATTCAAATTAAAAGTTGTCTTATTTTCACTTGAATTAAACGTTGTCTTATTTTCATTCAAATTAAACGTTGTCTTATTTTCATTAAAATTAAAAGTTGTTTTATTTTCACCTGAATTAAACGTTGCCTTATTTTCATTGGAATAAAACGTTGTCATATTTTCATTCGAATTAAATGTTTTCTTAATTTCATTCAAATTAAACGTTGTCTTATTTTTATTCGAATTAAACATTTAATTTTCATTCAAATTAAACGTTGTCTTATTTTCATTCGAATTAAATGTTGACTAATTTTCATTCAAATTAAACGTTGTCTTATTTTTATTTGAATTAAACGTTGTCTTACTTTCATTTAAATTAAAC
>NC_090751.1:17083278-17105778 GCF_036898095.1 Palaemon carinicauda
TATTCGTATTATGTTTTTTTTTTATTTTGTAATGTAAATCATTGAAAGACCTGTTAGCACATCTTCATTAACGACATAGTAAATAGACCACCTGATGTCAAGTGTCATTATTGCGTGCAATGTATGAAAATTGCTTAAACTTTAAAACTTCATCTTTTTCTTAAAGCTGTTTTATTAATTTTACCTTTGAAATTTGAAGGCGAGTAAATCTCCATTTTTTTTATACCTTTTTATGTCCAAAGCATATTTGAAAAGGTACATGAGTTTATGCGAAAGGACTTTGAATTTCTTAGCAGTCCTAAAGCAGGTTAGATTTCGAATTATTACATGTCAGGTTAAGATTTACAAACACATGGTTTGTAATGCCTTTCCTACCAAAGAGAATGTTTGAGTTTCTAGTTCGAGCACTTACGAATAATTCAAAAGGAAAAGTGTGTTTTTTTTTTATATATTAGTTTATCCCGAAATTCTGTATTTGAAAATATGAATGTTTTATCGATGGGATAAAACTAGCATTTGCCAGTTCAACATGGGTGGATATGGCATAAGGATTAAAAGGTGTAATATGTGGAGAAAATGTTAATTCCCCCAAAAAAACTCGTTAATATTTAAAAATAAGTTTTGATTGACAGGTTTAGTGAAAATGTCTCAACAATAAATGCCATCTTGAATTTTTTACCACGTAGATCATGTAGATATATGTATGTATGTATGTATGTATACATATATATACACACACACACACACACACACACATATATATATATATATATATATATATATATATATATATATATATATATATATATATAACATGTAATCTCCTTTAGCACGAAGATAACTTAATATGTCGTAGGCCACATAAAGAAAATTAAAAGATAATGTGTATATGTACATTATCTTTAAATTTTCCTTATGTGGACTACCATATATATATATATATATGTGTGTGTATATATATATATATATAGCATATAATATATATAGTATATATATAGTATATAATATATATTATCCGGAGATATATCTACACATACATGTATATTATCATTATTATAATTTTTATTATTTGCAAAAATACAACCATTGCTGGTAAAGCAGGATGTAAGCCCAGGATCTTCAACGGGGTAAAATAGCCCAGTGAAGAATAAAGAAAATAGAATATATCAAGGATCAGTAACAACGTTAGATAGATCTGTTATATATAAACAACGAAGAGAGACTGACCTGTTCTTCAGACGTTCCACCGCTTCAACTGCCTCATTAGGGAGATCATTCTATAATGTGATCAGAGCTGGAATAAAACTTCAAGAAGACTGGGTAGTGTTGTGCCTTATGATGGAAAAGGCAAGGCTTTTAGAATTACCTACTACTACCTGTGTGTATATAATGCGTGTGTGTTTGTGTGTATGAGAGAGAGAGAGAGAGAGAGAGAGAGAGAGAGAGAGAGAGAGAGAGAGAGAGAGAGAGAGCCTTACCTTACCTTATTGTCTTATTCTATGTTTGGGTTCCCCCAGGTCCTCAGTTTGAGGCACCTCGTATTTGAAAATATGAATTGCTAATGCATATTCCAGTCTTGGATGGTCTGGGATGCATCTTAGGTATTTATCGAGCTTATTCTTAAACACATCTACGCTCACTCCTGATATGTTTCTTAGATGAGCTGGCAGTGCATCAAATAGTCGCTGCATTATCGATGCTGTTGCGTAGTGGATTAATGTCCTGTGTGCCTTCCTTAGTTTTCATGGTATAATTTTGGGCCCAATTAATCTACCTTGGCTTGCTCTTTCCGATATTTTTAGCTCCATGATGTTTTCAGTAATTCCTTCGATTTGCTTCTATGCTTGTATTATCATGTAGCGTTCTCTTCTCCTTTCTAGACTGTACAATTTTAAAAATTGCAGTCTTCCCCAGTAGTCAAGGTCCTTAACTACTTCTTCTCTAGCAGTGAAGGACCTTTCTACACTCTATATTTTTGCAATATCCTTTTGGTAGTGTGGGTACCATGTTTTAAAATGTCTGAATAGCATTCCCATTTTTGCTTTACATTTGGCCAACAATGTTGCTATTTGGTCGTTGCATAACATATTCCTGTTTATCATTGCACCAAGGTCTTTAATTGCTTCCTGGTTTGTGATTGTCTCATTATTAGGTCTCCTGCATGCATATACAATTCCTTCTGTGTTTCCATAATTTATTGATTCGAATTTATCATAGTTAAATAACATCCTATTTATATCTGCCTATTCATGTATTTTGTTTAGATCCCTTTGTATTGAGTTCCTATCTTCATCACAAGTAATTTCTCTACTTATTCTTGTGTCATCGGCTAAACTTCTCACTACAGAGTCTTTAACATTACAGTCATGTTTAAGATCATAATAACAAACAAGTGCAGCTAATACCGTACCCTGTGGCACGCCAGATATTACCTGAGCTTCATCTGATTTCTCGTCATTTGCAACCACTATCTGTTTTTTGTTTTGTAGAAATTCTTTTATCCATTTTCCTATCTTTCCCACAACATGCTTTCTCATTTTTTCTCAAATATATTATGGTCTACTTTGTCTTTTCATTTATCATATTTTGGTATATGTTTTCATAGAGTGTTATCAGTTTGGTTTGTGTACTTTTTTCGGGCACAAAACCGTGTTGACCTATATTAAATAAATAATTTTTAACCAAATGGTACATTATTTTCTTTTTTATTACCCTTTCATATTTGCTCTCCTCTAGTCTTGATCCACTTTTGAAAATAGGGGTTATATATGCTAATTTATGTTTAACATATATCTCGCTCATATCTACACTTTCTCTTTGCAGTATTGCAAGCGGCTTCGCGGTAGTGTGCGCAGTTTTTTCTTACAAAATCGCCGGAACTCCATTTGGCCCGGCCGCCGATCCATTTTTAATTTCGCTTATAGCCTGCACAATATCTGCTTCATTAATATCTATATCCGTTAGATATTCAATATTTTCTTCTCTCATTTCTGTTTCATTATTCTCATTCGCAATTCTTGGCGTGAATTCACTCTTATATTTTTCTGCCAATATGTTGCTCAATTCCTTTTTTTCATTAGTTAACCATTCTTCAATTCTTAGAGGGTCTATTTCTTATCTCCCTTTATTCATCATTTTTGTATATGAATAAAGTACTTTGGGGTTTTCTTGATATTTTGAAGTTTCCTTTCTTCTAAGTACCTTTTTTCATTTTCTTTCGATTGCATAATCTTTTGTTCGGCATTTTCTATCTTACTTTTTATTTCCATCATTTTCCATACATTTTTTTTTCTTTTGCAAGATTTTTCTTCCACTTTTTAATCTTCTGAAATAAGATCCTTCTGTCTCTTGGTATGCATGTCTGATGTTTATTTTTTTTCTTCGGTACATATTTTTTAACAATTTTCTCCAGTATTTTGTGCAGTAACCGTATATACCTGTATATTATCACTTACCAATTCATTTTTCCAATCTTTGTTCAATTCTTCATTTATTTCTGACCATTTTATATTCTTACTATAAAAATTATATATTCCATATCCTTCCCATCGTTTTGTGCTTTGTTTATCTCTGCGTTCACTTGCTTTGGAATAGACTATTAATTCTATGACATTGTGGTCTGAAATTCCCGTGTCATACACTATTATTTATTCAACATAATTCACCTCATTCACAAATACAAAATCTAGGACATAGTCCTTTCTTGTTGGAATGTGGTTTTTTTGTTGCATATTATGTTCTAATTGCATATCTTGAAGCTTTTCAAATTGCCTCTTATCTTCTGCGCTACTATTACTCTTTTTTTTTATATGTATACAGTATATACAACCATTTTCTTCTATCTGTTCTTTCCAATCCACGAAAGGAAAGTTAAAATCTCTGGATAGTAGTATATTCCAGTCTTCATGGTTTTTACATATATCATCTATTTTGTCTATTATTATGTCAAACTCCTTAGTATTTGGGTGTCTGTAAACTACAATATTCACTAATTTTTCATATTCACATTTTGGGTTGTTGTATTTTTCACAGACTTTTCCTTGATTTGTGTCTCTTCCATATATTGCGGTTCCCCTTGATTCCTATTTGTTCTGTCTAATCTATATGTTTGGAACCTTTTATCTCGTCATCACTGCCAGTCTCTTGGGAATACCATGTTTCACTCATGTTTAATGTATCTATTTTTTTCAATTTGGGCTAGTTCTTCTAAGAACTCTATTTTCTTTTTAGAGTTACTCGTGACTAACCCTGTGCATTCTCCACTATGATGGTTTGTGTTTCATCCCTATTATCTAATATTGGTGATAGTATGGATTCTTCCATGTTTTCTTCCTGTTTTGATATGATGCTCTTTTCATTTCCAGGAATTCTGCCATTAAAAAATCCAACTTTTCTATTATATTTGCTCTTTTGCCTTCATATTTATTTTTGTTTTTGTGTGTATACCTGCAATTATCCCCATATCTGCACCAACCCCTGGCATTATAGATGAAAGGCATCATATCTAGGGGCCTTTTGTGCATAGCGCGGTAGATACTCCGCTTGTCCTTTTTTTTTTTTTTTTTTTTTTTTTTCTTGGCTGTTTGCTTTTCAATTTTCTGACTTCCAATCATGGTTGCTGGATGCATATTTCAACAATTTTTTTGAATTTGCATCCTTTTCCTCCTTTCAGGTTTTTGCATATTTTTGGATGGAGATCTCTGCATTCGTCTCCATATCCGTCTAAATATGCACATTTACCATATATTTCATAATTATGGCATATCTTTGGATGCTTGTAGTAGCATCTTTCGCCAAATCTGCAATTCCTTCTTTTCAGTAAATTGCAGACTATATCTTTCTTTTCTTTTTTTTCTTTTTCTTGCTCTTCCCTAGAAGTATGTAGTTCCAAGTAGAGTCTCTTGGGTCTGTTTTGTTTCCATCAGATAATTTATTTCTTCGTAAGTAATTTATGTTGCTGAATGGCATCATATGTTGTATCAATGATTTCCTCTGCATCCTTACACATATCCTGTTAATTTTCTCTTCTTCTTCTTCTTCTTCTTCTTCTTCTTCTTCTTCTTCTTCTTCTTCTTCTTCTTCTGCTTCTTCTTCTTCTTCTTCTTCTTCTTCTTCTTCTTCTTCTTCTTCTTTTATCTACAGATTCAGTCTGGACTTCATTATATTTTCTCTCCAGACTAAGCATGTTGAGCAGAATACCTTTGTGTCTTTATTATTTATATTTTGTTGTACTTCAGGGGAAGTAGGGTGTGTTGGTATATGACATGCATCACATTTCCTAATCAGTTGTTGCAGATTAATAATGCTGTACCACATCTTACACGTATTGCATCATTTTGGCATTCTTTTTCCCAATGCATCAATCAGCATATTCACCATATTGGACTTCTTAATGTTTTTTGATGGAATGTGGTGATTGATGTAAACTTTCTTTATAAGTCTCTTTATCACCTGGATCTTCTTTGGAATTTCTTGTATTATTTTGATGATGTTTTCCACAGACTTGCTTCAGTTTATTGGATCATATTGTTTCAATATGTCTGAGAATACTTTTCTGTCGCACTGGTTGGAGCTATTAGCCACCTCTGTTATCTGGAGGTCTAGTTCATGTTATGCCAACTCATGGAATTTACTTTTGCTGATTGCAGCAATATCCCTCCATGCCTTTCCTGTGTTATAGCCAGCCGTCTTGTTCAGATTTTTAGTAATTCACTAGACCTATGCTGACGGTTAATCCCACTTTTCTGACCTCAAACTAATCTCCAACTATTCAGGAAAACTTGTAGCTATATTGCACTCGATAGCCTTTTGTTATCCGCGTTAAATCAGCTGATTTCTCGGATCACGCAAGGGGACTCACAAGCAGTAGCGAGAGAGAGAGAGAGAGAGAGAGAGAGAGAGAGAGAGAGAGAGAGAGAGAGAGGCTGAAATTGAGAATCTGCTAAATGCAGCCTGGAGGGAGGTAGCAGGAGTTGTATGTAGTAAAAAAAAATCCAATCAAGCTAAAATTCAAAATCTATGGCACAGTAGTAAGACCATTGTTGATGTTTGGAGCAGAGACGTGGGTATTAAAGGCTACTCAAGAATGGCAGAGGAAAAGGACAGTGACATTGCCCTATCGAGCAGGACAAGGGCTCTAGAGACTGACCGTTATTATTATTATTATTATTACTACTACTACTACTACTACTACTACTACTACTACTACTACTACTACTACTACTACTACTACTACTGGTACTTGCTAAACTACAACCCTAGTTGGAAAAGTTGGGTACTATAAGAACAGGGGCTCCAACAGAGAAAATAGCCCGGTGATTAAAGGAAACAAGGAAAAATAAAATATTTTAAGAATAGTAACAACATTAAAATCAATATTTCCTATATAAACTATGAAAACTGTAACAATACAAGAGGAAGAGAAATAAGATAGAATAGTGTGCTCAAGTGTACCCTCGAGAAAGAGATCTCTAACCCATGACAGTGGAAGATCATGGTATCGAGGTCATGGCACTACCAAAGATTAGAGAACAAAGGTTTGATTTTGGAGTGCCCTCCTAGAAGAACCACAGCTAAAGAGTCTCTTCTACCCTTACCAAGAGGAAATTGACCACTGAACTATTACTGTGCAGTATTTACCCCTTTGGATGAAGAAGAATTACTTAGTAATCTCAGTGTTGTTACGTGTATGAGGTCAAAGGAGCATATGTAAAGAATATGCCAGACTATTCGGTGTATGTGTAAGCAAAGATAAAATGAACCGTAACCAGAGAGAAGGATCTAATGTACACCCAGCAACAAAACCGGTGTCGCCTGGCCAGACCTGACTTGGAGAGATCATGTCCCTCTTGCCCTGAAAGGTGGCCGACGCTAAACAACCGAAACATCGTTAGGATGGTTCGAATGTGAGGAGAGAAATTACCGATATCACTCAAAGAAATGCGACGAAGAGAGAAATTTTTTTTATTCTTTTAAGAAATGTAATCTTATATCATTTCAAAAATAATTCATCAAAAGTTTTTATAATTTTTCATTTGAATTTTCCTATCCTATTTCTAAATAAAAAATTTTTGTATAATATCGGAACTGACTATTCATATTAATATTCATAACATGGAAATATCCTTCGTTTGCATTTTCTTAAGCAATTCCTCTCTCTCTCTCTCTCTCTCTCTCTCTCTCTCTCTCTCTCTCTCTCTCTCTCTCTCTCTCTCTCTCTCTCTCTCTCTCTCCACATACATAAACACTGTAGCCTACGTATTTTATGTAGGGGCTAATAATGTATCGTTTCAAATAGCACCAATGGGTCACCAATCATTAATAAGTGGCCTTTGTTCAAAATTTTGAAGGTAATGAGGTTTAAAGGTTTAGTTGTTGATTTCAGTGTTTTCCTTTGATTTCGATCATGAGCCACGAAGCTCGGTGTGGTTGGGGTCAGCTTTTGTCACGGGCTGAAGCCAAGTGGCCCCGGCCTTCTTAGAGAATATAGTATTATTTGCTATATCAATTATATTAGTTTAAGGTTGGAGATTTAAAATGCATCATCAGCTAACATAATCTATATTGTTTTAGAAGTGATTGGTGAAAATAAAATATGTGAAATGACATGCAATGAAAGTTCATTGGTGCATTATTAAAGTGATGATGTGGTATATAGGATGTAGGGTATAATAGATTAAACTATCCACACATTGTTTACTCAAATTATCAGGTTCGGTGTCAATAACTTTAAATGTCAGTATGACAAAAAACTCCCAATCAATCAATCAAATTATCTGGGGAAGTCGCTCACTTCCAAGCGAACCCCCTTCCCTGGTGACGATTGCTCAATGCTCAAAGGACCGAGTCTAGCTGGCTTCACCCTTCCCAAGGCAAAAGGAACTATTTCCTTGGCATTGAATATTCGTATTATTATCATTTTATTTGTCGTTTCGTGTCCTGAGGTCCAACACCTTAAAAGTGTTCCCCCGGTAAGCTCTTCAAGAAATCCATTACTCTCGATATTTGTTCAATCAGTCTTTCGCATATTTACTTCGTTATTTATAGTTTTGATATCATTTAAACACCTGGAAAGCAAACTGTACGAAATATCGTCATCTTAGTATTTTGTTTTTCATTTACTAAAAAACTTCCACCAGAAAGATCTCAAACATGTGGGGATGGGGGTAGAAAGATATAACCTGGTGGGGGTTAAAGATGATGGTGAAGAGGTGGCAATTGAGTGATGTTAATATATGGCTTGACGAGGTTTGCTTATTAACATTTATGAAGTGATGATGATGATGGTAATACCTCTATTGATAACATTTAATATCAATGATTCCAACTCGCAATGAAAACGGGCATATATCGTTCTAACATTGTTTTTAGGTGGTCATTGAACATCTTTGGAACATGGGATCTTCACCCGAAAGAAATACAATTCCAACACTAACTTGCAAAGTAATTTGTGGGCTTGTGTGATCCTTGGGAACATCCAAGTAATATAAAATATTGGATAGGTAATGTATATATATAAATGAATATATATATATATATATATATATATATATATATATATATATATATATATATTTATGTATGTATATACTGTATATATATACATATTTATACAGAGAGAGAGAGAGAGAGAGAGAGAGAGAGAGAGAGAGAGAGAGAGAGAGAGAGAGAGAGAGAGAGAGAGAGTGTTACAGGGATTTTGGATGTCTCAAAGACTTTTTAGTCCATTCGCAGAGACTCCATTTGCTCTTCGGTAAAGCGATTTAGTTTAAGCATTTGAAAAGTTCTTATGATCTTATCTAACTTATTCTAGAACTCGAGAGAGAGAGAGAGAGAGAGAGAGAGAGAGAGAGAGAGAGAGAGAGAGAGAGAGAGAGAGAGAGAGCAGCTGCTAGAATAATGCAAACAAACGATATACCATTCCGACGTATATTAATTAGAATAGTCAGTTCCCACAATATTTAAGGATGTTCCATATAAAAATGTGATAAGGAATTCAAATATATCGGTGTGATTATATTTTTCGATAAGTATTCTCGAAAACGATTGCATTTCTTTAAAAAATAAGAGATAAGACCTCTCTATGTCTTTCATATATATATATATATATATATATATATATATATATATATATATATATATATATATACATATACATATATATATATATATATATATATATATATATATATATATATGTATGTGTATATATATATATATATATATATATATATATATATATATATATATATATATATATATATATATATATATATATATATATATATATACAGACGTTGTTAATAATAATGATTCATGATAAATAACCACGTGTTGCAAACTAACTAATCATCTATCATAGTGGAGAAGGGTTTCTTTTAAGTCTGAGAACAGATTCCTGAATTCGACAGGAATATGCACGGTAGACTTGTAATAAACTTGTGTGTGTGTATATATATATATATATATATATATATATATATATATATATATATATATATATATATATATATATATATATATATATATATACATATACATATATATATGTATATATATACATATACATATATATATATATATATATATATATATATATATATATATATATATATATACACACATATATATATAAGTTTATTACAAGTCTACCATGCATATTCTTGTCGAATTCATGAATCTGTTCTCAGACTTAAAAGAAACCCTTCTCCACTATGATAGCTGATAAGTTAGTTTGCAACACGTGGTTATTTATCATGAATCTTTATCATTAACATCGTGTTGCAAACACTAATCAGCTATCATAGTGGAGATGAGTTTGTTTCAAATCTAAGAAGAGATTCCTGAATTCGACATGAATATGTACGGTAGACCTGTAATAAACTTGTATTTGTCCTGATAGCATGGTTGGTTACAGTCTCTGCATGCATGGTTTCGGCTAAGAGGCATAGGTTCGAATTTATTCCCAGCCAGATGCTGTTATCGTTAATGAATTTCTAGTGGATATTCATTCCCAAAGATAGAATTTGATAGTAAATGTCATTGTGGTTGATATTTACATAAATTAAAATCAAGAGTGTTAGTCATATATATATATATATATATATATATATATATATATATATATATATATATATATATATATATATATATATATATATATATATATTCTTTTTTTTTTTACTTGTCAAGTTACAACCCTATTTGTGTCCGATCTATCGGAGTCCAGACATGGATGGCTATATATGAAAGGTCAGGGAATCAGTGACGGGTGTTAAGTAGCTGGAGCCTGCATGGTGAGGAGAAGGTATGCTGGCTGTTTAGTTCGCCACTCACCTGGCTGGAGCGGGGTCATTTCATTCATAAAAAAAAACCTAAAGTATATGCTGTATTTATTGTAGCACCTCCTTGGCCAACATGTTGAAGTTCCTTACCTCTAGCATTAGGGGCTTTTTGACCTCTTATTTTGAGGTGCCTTATCTCTAGCATTAGGGGCTTTTTGACCTCTCTTTTGAGGTGCCTTATCGCTAGCATTAGGGGCTCTTTGACATCTATTTTTAGGTGCCTTATCTCTAGCATTAGGGGATTTTTGGCTTCTATTTTGAAGTGCCTTATCTCTAGCATTAAGGCCTTTTTACCTCTATTTTAGGTGCCTTAACTTTAGCTTTAGGGGCTTTATGACCTCTATTTCGAGGTGCCTTATCTCCAGCTTTAGGAGCTTTTTACATCTTATTTTGAGGGACTTATTTCTAGCATTAGGGCCTTTTTGACCTCTTTATTTTGAGGTGTCTTATCTCTAGCATTAGGAGCTCTTTTACCTCTCTTTTTAGGAGCCTTGTCTATAGCATTATGGGATTTTTTACCTTTTACGTCTATGTTGAGGTCCCTTATCTCTAACATTAGGAACTTTTTGACCTCTATTTTAAGGTGCCTTATCTCTAGCATTAGGGTTTTTTTACCTCTGTTTTTAGGTGCCCTTTCTCTAACATTAGGAGTTTTTTTACCTCTATTTTTATGCGCCTTATCTCTGGAATTAGGGCCTTTTTGACCTCTGTTTTGAGGTGCCTTATCTCTAGCGTTAGGTACTTTATAAAATCTATTTTAAGGTGCCTTATCTCTTGCATTAGGGGCTTTTTGACCGCTGATTTTGAGGTGCCAGGTGCTTTATCTCTAGCATTATGGGATTTTTTTTACCTATATTTTTAAGTGCCTTATCTCTATCATTAGGATCTTTTTTACCTCTGTTTTTAAGTGCCTTAACTTTAGCTTTAGGGGCTTTATGACCTTCGATCAAAGGGATTAACCGGTGATGAAGTTTGTGACAGAGGTAGATGGAGAACGCTGGCCAGAAACATCTACCACATAAAAGTGGGAAAAGATGCAGACAAAGAAGAAGATGACCTTTATTTGTAGGAGCTTGATATATAGCATTAGGGGCTTTTTTACCTCAATTTTGAGGTGCATTACTTTTAGCGTTAGATGCTCTTTGACCTCTCTTTTTTGGTGCCTTATTTATAGCATTAGGAGCTCTTTGACCTCTATTTTTAGGTGCCTTATTTATAGAGTTCATGAATGGTCTTGCTGCTTTTTGACCTCGATATTGAAGTGCATAACTTTTAGCTTTAGAGGCTCTTTGACCTCTCTTTTTAGGTGCCTTATTAATAGCATTAGGGGCGTTTTGCCCTCTTCTTTTAGGAGCCTTACATATAGCATTAGGGGCTTTTTGGCCTCGATTTTGAGGTGCATTACTTGTAGCATTAGAGGCTCTTTGACCTCTATTTTTAGGTGCCTTATTTATAGCGTTATGGGCTTTTTTACCTCGATTTTGAGGTGCATTACTTAGAGGGTCTTTGACCTTTATTTTTAGGTGCCTTATTTATAGCATTATGTGCTTTTTGACCTCGATTTTGAGGTGCATTACTTGTAGCATTAGAGGCTCTTTGACCTCTATTTTTAGGAGCCTTATATATAGCATTAGGTGCTTTTTGACCTCGATTTTGAGGTGCATTACTTTTAGCATTAAAGGCTCTTTGACCTCTATTTTTAGGTGCCTTATATATAGCATTAGGGGCTTTTTGACCTCGATTTAGAGGTGCATTACTTCTAGCA
This sequence comes from Palaemon carinicauda, assembly GCF_036898095.1. Lineage (NCBI taxonomy): Eukaryota > Metazoa > Arthropoda > Malacostraca > Decapoda > Palaemonidae > Palaemon > Palaemon carinicauda. Next base: position 17,095,387 of record NC_090751.1, read on the forward strand.
TTAGAGGCTCTTTGACCTCTCATTTTAGATGCCTTATTTATAGCATTAGGAGCTTTTTTACCTCTATTTCTAGGAGCCTTATATATAGCATTAGGGGCTTTTTGGCCTCGATTTTGAGGTGCACTACTTGTAGGATTAGAGGCTCTTTGACCTCTATTTTTAGGTGCCTTATTTATAGCCTTAGGGGCTTTTTGACCTCGATTTTGAGGTACATTACTTCTAGCATTAGAGGCTCTTTGACCTCTCTTTTTAGGTATCTTATTTAAAGCATTAGGGGCTTTTTTATCTCGATTTTGAGGTGAATTATTTTTAGCATTAAAGGCTCTTTGACCTCTCTTTTTATGTGCGTTATTTATAGCATTAAGGGCTCTTTGCGCTCGATTTTGAGGTGCATTACCTCTAGCATTAGGGGCTTTTTTACCTCGATTTTGAGGTCCATTACTTGTAGCATTAGACGCTCTTTTACCTCTATTTTTACGTGCCTTATTTATAGCATTAGAGGCTCTTTGACCTCTATTTTTAGGAACCTTATATATAGCATTAGGGGCTTTCTGACCTCGATTTTGAGGTCCATTACTTGTAGCATTAGACGCTCTTTTACCTCTATTTTTAGGTGCCTTATTTATAGCATTAGAGGCTCTTTGACCTCTATTTTTAGGAGCCTTATATACAGCATTAGGGGCTTTTTGACCTCGATTTTGAGGTCTATTACTTGTAGCATTAGACGCTCTTTTACCTCTATTTTTAGGTGCCTTATTTATAGCATTAGAGGCTCTTTGACCTCTATTTTTAGGAGCCTTATATACAGCATTAGGGGCTTTCTGACCTCGATTTTGAGGTCTATTACTTGTAGCATTAGACGCTCTTTTGCCTTTATTTTTATATGCCTTATTTCTAGCATTAAGGTTTTTTAACCTCGATTTTGAGGTGCCTTATTTCTAGCATTAAGGGGTTTTTACCTCTATTTTGAGGTGCCTCATTTCTCGTATTAGGGGCTTTTTTACCTTTATTTCAAGGTGACTTACTTCTAGCATTAAAGGCTATTTTACGTCTTTGTTTAAAGGCTCTTCGTTGCTGTTCTCTTCTGTCTGTTCTAGTTTTTCAAGATCTTTAGTTTTTTTCGGCTTCCTTTGACATTTCATCTTCCAGTTTCTTAGTTTGTCAATTTCCTTCTAGATTTCATCGTATTCTTTCCTGGTTCGTCAGTTTCCTTCTAGATTTCAAGAGTTTTCAGTGTTGTGTCCTCAGTTCGTTAGATTCCTCAGAGAAATCGATGACGTTCATGTCTTTGTCCATCAGGGCGATGGGTAAAGACAAGGAATGCTATAAAATTTCTCCTCATACGTCATCACGCTAAAGTAAACGACGAGCAACGCAATATATATACCAATACGATCTGGATATGTCCTTTCTTCAACGTCGAATTTTGGGACTATCCTGTTGAAGAACCACACGTCACTCTCCGTTTAGTTGAACCATTCTGTCTCTGTCCTTATTTCCGTAGTTCCAATAATCTCCAATTATAGGACATCCTTGCAAAAGCCTAAGCAAAGAAACATTCAAAGCTCGACAACTTCTGCAGAAAGCACCAAAACCAGCTGTAGACGAAGGGGTTCCGAAGAGCCTCCTGTTGATCTTGTTGTTGTTGTCATACATTTTTCAAGTCAGCTCCCTGTTCCAAAAATAGCCATTAACAATGTTCACTGCGTTGCATGCTTAGTTTGAAAAAGAAAGAGATCAGGTCTTCAGAAGTCATCTGAAGCTCGGGGCGGAGCCGTTCAGAACTGCTCCGGGAAGATTCTATTCTGGAGTCATTCAGAACTCCATGCTAAGTTTACGGCTATGTCTTCTGAAGCCTTCTGAATATCTCGGAAAATTTTCTTCAGGTGCTGTTCAGGGAGCTCCAGGAAGAATATGTTGTGGAATCATTCAGAACTCCATGCTAAGTCTACGGCTGTTTCTTCTGAAGGTATTTGGAAGTCCGGGAAAGTTTTCTTCCGAATCCGTTCAGAGATTCTGCTCTAGAGTCATCCAGAACTCCATGCTAAGTCTATGGCCATTTCTTCAGAAACCATTCGGAGATCCGTGAAGATTTTCTTCCGAAGCCACTGTATAACCACCTAGGGGCTAGACGCACCGTCAAAAAGCCCCTGTCTGGAGAGAAGCTCCGGGCAATCTAAAGAAGAATTCTGAAGCCGTTCAGGAATAGCGAAAAAACTCTTTTTTCGTTTCAATAAACCCTAGTAACATCATCATCATCATCAATAATAATGATAATAATAATAATAATAATAATAATAGTAATGATTATGATAATAATAATAGTAATGATAATGATAATAATAATAGCAATAATAATAATAAACTACATGGTTTGATTTATGGATTTGAGTCTGAAAGTTCTGGAGTCGTTCAACGCTCGGATTTGCAATTTAAAGGAAAAGTTAAGAGACTGATTAGGAAGGGCGAAGGGTAATTGACGTTTTCAACAAAGCGCTTTGAAATAACCGAAGGCTTCGACTTATTTATTCAGGTTGGAGATTTAAAACAACCCATTTTCGGTTCAAATCGATATCAGAGCCGTTCGAAACACCGAAAATACGTTTCGGAAAAAGGCATTTCCCGAGTACTTTTCTGAAGAATTTATTTTAGATAATCAATAATGATGTAATATTCACATGATTTTTCCAATGGAATTACTACTTTCTAGATTTTTTTTCGAAGGCGATGGATGTTACTATGTGTATATGTTATATTTCTACCAATGTTTTATATATTCACACATACATTATATATACCTGTATATATATATATATATATATATATATATATATATATATATGTATATATATATATATATATATATATATATATATATATATATATATATATATATCATCTCCTCCTACCCCTAATAATTCAATACATCTCCTTTCATCATCTACTTTATGCTTCATAGTTCTCAGCCATGTAGTCTGAGTCTTCCAATTCTCCTAGTGCCTTGTAGAGCCCAGTTAAACGTGTGTGAGTGTGTGTGTATATATATATATATATATATATATATATATATATGTGTGTGTGTGTGTGTGTGTGTGTGTGTGTGTGTCTATATATAACGGATTTTGAGCGAAGCGAAAAATCTATTTTTGGGTGAGATGGCCATGTCGTCCTGATGGAAGTTCCTATAGGGTAGCTTCCTAGGGTATATTACAACTACGGCGATATTCCCAGAGAATTTACCTTAAGGTACCAGAATTCTAACTCCTGGAGCGAGTATCCCTCGTGAAAGGGATATCGCGACATATCAGAGGACGTATTCTAGACACGTCACATGGCAATCTACTACCTGAATAGAGATTCGTCTCGTAGGAGGGAGATTGACGAGATACGAATTCGGGAAAGAAAAAGGGGGGAGCCGCTCCCAAGGCTTCCCAATCCCCCGATTCGTATGCGTGCCTGGCGCCAATCCTGGCGCCATCTGTATTCCTTGTAGCGTACACGAGGTGCTACAGATACTGTATGTAGGGAGGGGTCCTACAGCCCTTTCTTAGAAAGGCAAGGGCGGGTCCATCAGGACGACATGGCCATCTCACCCAAAAATAGATTTTTCGCTTCGCTCAAAATCCGTTTTTTGGGCTCAAGCCATGTCGTCCTGATGGAAGTGTACCAGAGCATTACTGTATCTGTGGATTCTCAGAACGTGCCGTACTCCCCGGAGATATTTATTCCCGGTCGACTAGACCTAGAGACCTAAGATGTTACCGTCATACATCTTTTCAACTAACTATAAACTATGTTAGAGCTTCCTGCCCCCTACAGGGAAGAGTCCTACTAGACTCTGGAAAGTCTCGAAGAGTACATATATCTATGTATGAATATCAGGCAAGCTAATATAGTGGTCTCGCCCTATATTAAGTAAAGCATAGTTTGTAAAGGACCACTGCGTCAATATGAAATATCGACCAGTTTTCCGCACAATACTTGTATTGGCCAAAGGTTTTATATCCGCATAGGAGGAAAACCAATGCAACATAGCTTGCATAAAGGAACAATTCTATTAGAATTATCCCAGATAAGGTACATAGAATGAATGCTCAATTATACCAATAAATTGACACAGGTGAAGGAGACGCAAGGTTCTCAAGAACAAACTTATTGACAGACAATAAACAGACAGGTTAACCACAATTATACATATATATATAAGAAGAGGATAACCCAAAACTTTAAGCATAAGTATGATAGTAAACAGGGCTTGTTTGTCTGAAAGAAAAACATTAGATGCCACTTTTAAGATACCGAGGTATCAAAGTCATAAAAGCCTGTATTACAAATCAATGACATTAGCGTTAGAAACGCTCGGCACACATGTCTGCACTTATGCTAGGTTCACCTTCGGAAATGGAACAGTCTGGATGGGCAACACAGTGCCCTCACTTAGTTTGTAGTACAGTATGTAACTACACACTCACCCTGGAATTAATCGTCCCAATTAAGACCACTGTTCCTCGCAGAGTTAAACAGTAGGGTTAACACCGCGACCCACTGCTACCACAGATCTCTTTTAGTTCCTCTACTTGCTTCGCATAGTGGCGAAAGAACACTCTGGAAGACTTCCAGCCAGTGTATGAACGGAGATGTTCAAAATCCATGCAATTAAAGAAATTTAAGAATGAGGCAACTTTCCTCGGATCGTGACCTGCGGGTGTATTGTCAGGATCCGCTCTGCGAATAAAATATGTGATTTTTGCTCTGAGTTGATTCAGAGATAAATTTGAGCCTGATGTTTCTCCCCTGAATAGTTGACCACCCTTGAAGTCTGAAGTTCTATGAAGATAGACCTTTAGGCATTCTACTGGACATAGAGATGCATCTTCTTTCAGAGGGCAGATTCTCCAGGGACCCCACCTGTTGGTGGGTAACTCATTCTTGGCGAGAAACGTAGGATCCGGAAACAGGTTCAGTTCTTCCCCATCCAGGAACTGAACACGACCTGCCTCTCTCGAGAGGCTACAATTTCACTAACCCTGGCCCCGGACGCGAGTGCAAATTAGGAAAATAACTTTTTGTGTCAAATCCTTTAACGCACATTCTTCATTGCTCAACAGAGAAGCGAAATGAAGAACTTGTCTAAAGACCATGAAATGGGCTTTGGAGGTGCTGAAGGTCTGAGCCTAGCACAGGCTTTCGGGACTTTATTAAAGATCTCGTTACCTAGGTCGACCTGGAAGGCATATAGAATGGGTCTTGTCAAAGCAGACTTACACGCTGAAATCGTGTTCGCTGCCAACCCTTGACCATGGAGGTGGGGAAAAAAGATAAGCAGAAGTCTGTCAAGATCTCCTGCGGAATCTTCGCCTTGACAAAAGGCCACCCATTTTCTCCAAGATGACTCATATTGCCTTCTAGTAGATTTGCATTTATATTCCTCAAGGAAGTCTATACTGGCTTTCGAAATCCCGAAACGCTTTCTCACCGCTAGGGAGAGAAAATCATGACCTGCAGGGTCCGGGTTTTCTGTAATGAAGCGCAGACAGTTGACTTCTGGACTCGCTGGGTCAGAACTGGATCTGGTAGTGGTACAAACTTCAGCTACAGTTCCAATGCCAGGAGGAACCACACGCTGTTCGGCCACTTGTGGGCCACTATTGCCGCTACCCTTTGAAGGATCTCAGTTTGTTGAGGACCCTCAACAGAAGGTTGTGAGGAGGGAACAGATAAATCTTGGACCATCTGTTCCAGTCGAGGGACATCGCGTCCACTGCTTCCGCTAAGGGGTCCTCGTACGGGGCACGTACAGGGGCAACTTCTTGTTGTCTTTCGTCGCAAAGAGGTCTATCTGCAGTTCTGGGACTGATTCAGAATGAAGGAGAATGATCCTGCGTCTAAGGACCATTCCGACTCTATCGGTGTGAACCTGGATAGAGCGTCCGCTGTCACATTGCGGACTCCTTGAAGGTGAACTGCCGACAGGTACCACTTCTTCTTTTCCGCCAATCGGAAGACGGCCAACATCACCTGGTTGAGAGGTGGTGACCTCGATCCTTGTCGATTCAAGTATCTTACAACTACCTCGCTGTCTATTACCACTTTCTGTGGAACGAATGACGCGGGGAGACTTTCTTTAAGGTAAGGAGCACTGCCCTAGCTTCTAGAAAGTTTTATGAGAAAGGTCTTGAATAGCCTGGACCAAGTCCCCTGGACTTTTTTCCGATGAGAGTGACCTCCCCATCCCTCCTTTGAGGCGTCTGAATGAATCGTCACCGACGGGGGAGGTGGCTGAAGAAGAACCTGACTTCTTTAGATGTCTGGCTTGGGACCAAGGCCTGAGAAGAGTACTTAGCCGAAGCGGCTGGTCTTCTCAGATCTCTTCACGCGTTTGATGCATAACTTCTCCAAACTCCGATTGCATCCTTTAGCTGTGCTCTTAGCACTGGGTCTGTCACCGAAGCAAACTGGAGAGAGCGCAGTACTCTCTCCTGCTCGTGTCTTGATATCCTTTCGGAATCTTGAAGTCTCTTGACAGAACCCGCTATCTCCTTCCTTTTCTTCGCTGGGGTGGAGAAACGGTGTGACAAAAGGTCCCAGTGGATCTTAGCCACTGGAACTTTTGAGATGGAGAAAGTCGAGACTTTTTCTGTTGATCTTGAAGCCTAGGTACTCTAGGAACTGGATCACTGACTGGAAGCTTGCAAGCATTCTGTCTCGGATGCTGCCCACACCAACCAGTCGTCCAGGTAGGCTACTACCTGAATTCCCTTTAGGCGAAATTGTTTGAGAGCTACGCTCGCAAGCTTCGTAAAAATCCTTGGGGCTATGTTTAGCCCGAATGGCATGGCTCCGAAGGCGTGTAGTCTTCGCTGTAGCCTGAACCCTAGGTAGGGGGAGAGTCGATGGCTAATTGGAATGTGCCAGTAGGCATCTGACAAGTCTATAGAGACGGAATATGCCCTCTTGGGCAGTAAGGTCCTTATGTGTTGCAGTGTTAGCATTTTGAATTTGCAATTCACTATGAACTTGTAAAGTGGCGACAAGTCCAGAATGACTCTGAGCTTTTCCGAGTCTTTCTTGGGAACACAAAACAGCCTCCCTTAGAAATTGATGGGCTTCACCCTTTTTCTCCAACCGTTCTTGAACGTACTCCTCCATAACGGGGGTGGAGTGTTGGAAAAAACCGAAGGTACGGGGGTGGAGTGCTGTACCAGCTCCCGCCCAATCCATTCTTGAGTAGGCTGTGGGCCCAGGGATCGAAGGTCCACCGATCCCGAAATTTCAGAAGTCTCCCTCCTACCGGTATCACCTCACTTGGACTGCCGTCCTGAGGTCTTGCCTTCCTGACCACGACCACCCCTGAATCCCCTTCCCCTTGAAGGGCGTCTAGACGAGCCTCTGGCTGCTCCTCTAGGCTTTGCTCGGAAGGAAGTAGACTGCCCTTCGAACGCTGGGGTGAATGCCGTGGACTGTGTCGACACGGCCTGGGGTACCCACTGAAAGGTGGTCGGGGTTTGTGCCACGATCTGGGGCACTGGGGGCAATGGCAATTGCAGTTGCTGTTGCTGTCTAAGAGGCTTGGCTGGCCGAGACGGTAGCCTAGTCCTCATAGTCTTCCTCTTTGGTTGAGGACCCTCATCCGGGGAAGACTTTCTTTTGATAGCCAGGTCCCACTTCTGGAGAAGGTTTCTATTCTCCAAGGTGGCTTTATCAAAAACTTCTTTGACCAAGTCGGTAGGGAAAAAGGTCTTTTCCCCAAATGTTGGAGGAGATTAGTTTCTTTAGCTCGTGCCTCACTGTAGCCGAGGTAAACACGAACTCCCTACAAGCTCTCCTCTCCTTGACGAAGCCATAAAGGTCCTTCGTCACTGTGGCCAGATGAGGCTTGGCCACTACCATGAACATTTCATGGACCTTGGGGTCACTTGCCATCATCTCGAGAGTAGTCTGAAGAGACATTGAGGCAGTCAGTCTTTCTTTTGTATCGAGCTCACTTCGCAAAAGAAAGTCAGACAGCTTAGGGGGGTCCTTGCCGAACTGACGTCCGGCAATATCAGCCTCCAACTTTCCACTTAGAACGTAAGATGGACGTCCTTCTAATCTTTGTGGTCCATAGGCAGGGCCAGCGACAAGGGTTTACACTCCTCTAGGGAGGGGCAAGACTTGCCGGCCTCGATTGCTTTTAGTACAGCCAGAAACCCTTTCTGTAAAAAGGGGGAAGGCTCTAGTAGGCGAGGACACAAAGGAAGGGAGCTTCCTATTCAATGCAGCTACCTTTGAGTTAGAGAAGCCCCTCTCTTTCATCGAAGATGAAAGTAGAGCTTGAGCCTTAGCATGGTCATCACTATGACCTCCTTCGGCTCTGCCTCCTCCTTTGAAGCTGGTTCCTTCCTCAGCCGGACATAACAGTCCGGATATGGTGCCTTGCTGGGCCAGAATTCCACCCTCCAGGGGAACTGAGCCCAGCATATCCGAGATGACGATCTTTCCAGTCGTCATCGACATGTGCTCAGCATACCTCCATGGGTTAGCATCCGAGCACAAAGGAAGGTCTTTCACATTGAGCTTTTCTGGGGCCCATGTGATTCTGCAAGGCACTGCATTCGCAGTTCCATTGCAGCCGCCTTCTCCTGATTCTCCTTCTGCATTTGTTGGATCATTCCAACAATAGAAGAGAGGGCCTGTCCCAGCTCTACTGGGAGACCGGCCGATGTAGAGGGACTTGAACTTCATCCTGGGCTTCTGCAAGGAGGTCTTCCTCCTGACACCCGTCCACATCAGATATCCTGTCATTTAGCTGGATGTCTTGCATCGCGACCGCGACTTCAGCATCCACCTGGATCTGAACTTAGGGGATCTCCTCTTGAGGCTGGGGAATCACTGCCTCAGCTGATGCCTTAGGGAAAAGATACGCCCTCATCTTCTCACTTGGAAGATAAGGGCCAGAAGTGTACTTTTGGAAGCCCCTTACCCAGGTACGAAGCTTCTTCCTAGCTATTTAAATGTCTCATTAATCAGGTTAGTGCACACAGTACATACCTGAGGGTCCCAATACTGGAGATCATCCTTGGAGACAGCGTATGCTGCGTGTCTCCTACAAAACTCATGTCCGCAGAGGTTCTTGCTGCTGACATTGCAGAAAGCACTTCCCCACTTCGGAGTGTCCTTCTGTAAAGAGAAGAAATTTCCATGAGTATCAAGTGAACTATGTATCACTGGATATGCATAGTATAGCATAACAATTCATAAATGAAAGACACACACTTGTGTTTCCCTCACAACCCATTGTTGCAGCCTTCCAGATAATAAAATAAAAAAATGGTTTATCTCTACTAGAGTAACCAATGCAAGGTTTCCATAGGAAACAGGTGGAGCTCACACCTAGGCAATGATTTTAAAAATCCTGGATAATAGACGGGGAAGAACTCTGCTTCCTGTCTGAGGGCAACAGCAAAGGGCTGTGTAAGAAAACACAATAGTGTTAGAAGATACAGTGCTGTACCTAAACTTTTACTATAGTTTTCTTCTTACTGTATATGCTATACAGAAGAATACTAGTACAGTATAGGAGGATGTGTGCCGGCCTGCCTTTGCCGGCCGGCACACACCACAATTAGCTTTAAAGTATACTACTTAACAGCTATAGGGCGGCAGCCCTCTGGTTCAAATGCCTGTGCCGGCGGCAGCAGCTGCCGGCCAGCAACAGCCAGTGTTGGCCGGCAATGATTGCCGGCCAGCAACTACACAAGGTAGTACCCAGCTGCCGGCCACACTCTTGGTGACCGGCAGACAAGGACTGACATAAGCCGGCCGGCAAAGGTACAAGACCGATGCCAGCCGGCAGCAAAAGAACCAGAAGACTACCCCTGCCCGGCTGCCGGCCTCATAGGCCGGCTGCCGGGACAGGTACAGCACTAGAAGAAAATAGAATGGATGCCGGGATAAGAGTGTACACAACTCCCCCAGCCCGGCAACCGAAAGAGTGCATATAAGGAAGGGGAGAAACTTAATTCAGGCTTCCTTGACCAATGCCGTCCGGCTCTGCCGGCAGGCATGGATGAGGGACCAAGAGAGGTCCGGGCAGCACTCGAAAACATAAGACCCTTGCCGTCCAGCGTCTCTGCCGGCCGGCAATGGGCTTAGTCAATCCAAATCCCAACCTATACTAGGTCCAGAAGTAGAATGACATATGGTACAGTAATACCCCTGCCGGCCAGCTCTGCCGGCCGGCAAGGTACAGTACAGTAATGGCTAGGCCATTACGGAGATAGAGGGGGAAGGGACAAGAGGGTCCTGCCAACCTTGCTTTAGTGACAGATCACCCGTAGCCAAGAACTCTGTCTTAGCCTAAGGGAGATCTAAGGGAAAGGGCCAGCGCAGTAGTATAATACCTGCCAGCTT